>NC_056731.1:798172905-798299988 GCF_019279795.1 Protopterus annectens | reverse complement strand
TCAGTGCAGTGCCAGATAATAGAATCAGGCTTCCTATTTTGCACCATCACTGTAGAACCAGATAGCAGCCTCATGCTCAGTTTCACGTCATCACTGAATCACTAGGTAACAATCTCAAGCTCAAACTCACAGCATCACTGCAGAAACAGATAAAGGCCTCAAGCATCCCATCTTATATCAGCATTGCAGTACCAAGTAATAGCTGCAAAATAATTCTCACATCATCACTGCAGTACCACATAATGGTCTCAAGCTTCCCAAGTCACATCATCACTGCTGCATCAGATAGTAGCCTCAATTTTCCTCACACATCATATCTTCCCAGCAGATAATAGCTTCAAGCTTAATCTTACATACATAATCACTGCAGCATTATAATTTTCCATTTCATATCAGCAATGCAGCAATAGATAACAGCCTCAAGCTCAATCTCACATCATCCCTACAATCTCGGATAATAGCCTTAACCACAACCTCACATCACCACTGCAGCAATAAATAGTAGTGTCAAGCCTCCAATCTCACATCATTATTGCAGTATCTGGTAGTAGACTCAACTCAGTCTCACATTATCATTGCCATACCAGATAATGGCCTCAAGCTTTCTATCTCACATAATCACTGCAGTATCAAATAATATCCACAAGCTTCATCTCACATCATTGCTGTAGCACCAGATAACAGCCTCAAGTGTAATCTCACATCATCCCTACAGTCTCAGATAATAGCCTTAACCACAATCTCACATCATCACTGCAGCAATAAATAATAGTGCTAAGCCTCCCATCTCACATCATTAGTTCAGTATTTGGTAGCAGCCTCAGCTCAATCTGACATCATCATTGCAGTACCAGATAATGGCCTCAAGCTTCCATTCTCATATCATCACTGCTGTATCATATAGCAGCATCAAGCTTCCAATCATACATCATTATTGCATTATCAGATAATAGCTTCAAGCCTCACCTCATTTCATAAAGGCAGCACTGAATAATAGCCTCAAGCTTCCCATCTCACATCATCACTGCAGCATCAAATAATAGCCTCAGGCTTCCCACATCATTGCTGCAGCACCAGATAACAGCCACAAGCTCAATCTAACATCATCCATACAGCATCAAATAATAGCCTTATGTTTCTCATCCATCACACACCATCATTGCAGAATGAAATAACAGCATCAGGCTCAGTTCACATCACCATTGTTGTATCAGATAATGGGCTCAGGCTTCCCATCTCACATCAGTATTGTAGCAAGAGACAATAGCTTCAAGGTTACCATCTAATGCCATCACTGCAGCATTTGATAGTGGCCTCCAGATTTATCTGAAATCATTGCTGCAGCACTAGAGAGTAGCCTTTAGCTTCCCATCTCATGTAATTCCCTCAAGCTCAATCTCACATCATTGCTGCAACCTCAGATAATAGCAGCAATCTCAAAATCAAATAATCACTACAGCAACAGATAATAGCCTCAAGCCTCCCATCTCACATCATTATTTAAACACCAGCTAATAGCCTCAAGGTCAAGCTGAGATCATTATTGCAGTACTAGATAACATCTCAAGCTTCCCATCTCATATCATCATTGTTGCATCAAATAAATAGCCTCAAGTTTTACATCTTACACTATCATCACAGCATCAGGTTAGAACCTCAAGCTCAATCTCACATCAGTATTCTAGTACCGGGTAATGTTCTGAAGCTTCCCCTCTCATATAATCATTCAGATCATAACCTCAGACATCATCTCACAGAATTGGTATAGCACCACCCAATAGCCTCAAGCTTAATTTCACATCATCAGGGTAGCATCAGATAATAGTCTCAAGCTCCATCTCATATCATCACTACAGCCCCAGATTATGGACTCAAGCTTGCTCTCTCACATCATCACTGCAGCCCTATATAATAGCCTCAACTGCAATCTCACATCATCATGGCAGAAGCTGATAATGGCCTCAAGTTTCCAATCTCACATAATTGTTGCAACATTACATAGCCTCAGTCTCAATCTCACGTCATCACAGCAGCTCCAAATAATGGCCTCAGTCTTCATGTCTCATATCATCACTGCAGCACTATTTAATAGCCTTGATCTTCCTATCTCACATCCTCACTTCAGCACCAGAAAGTAGCCTCAAGCTCAATTTTACATCATCACTGCAGCAGCATATAATGCCAAAAGGCTCTGCATCTCATATCATCAATCCAGCATCAGACAATAGCCTCAAGCTCAATATCAAATCATCATTGCAGACTCAGGTAACAGCCTCAAACTTCTCATCTGACATCATCACTGAAGCACTACATAGCCTCAGGCTCAATCTGGTATCATCATTGCAGTGCTACTTAACAGCATCAATCTTCCAATCTCATGTCATCACTGCAGCATCTGATAATAGCCTCAAGTTTTAATTAACACAATTACTGAAGAGAAGAGAATCAAACTCAGTCTCACATCAATAATGCAACACAAAATAATATCCTCAGGCTTCCCATCTAACATCATCACTACAGCACCAGATAATGGCCTCAAGCTTCATCTTACAACATCAGTGAAGTACCACATAATGGTCTCAAACTTTTCATCTCACATCGTCACTGCAGCATCTCATAAAAGCTTTAAGGTTTGTCTCACATCGTCACCCCAGCATCAGATAATAGCTTCAAATTATATCTCATTAAAACATCTTCAGACATAATTTTCTGTTTTTCTAGATCTGTACTTTACAATTAAATGACTTTTGCTTCCACTGTCAAGGTTTCTCATAGTTTTCACTTTAATGACTACAGTTATGACATGTTCAATATGAGAAATAATAGTAATAAAATTAATAGTTTCTTATGGTGTGATCCTGTAGCTTTGAGTATGATGTACCCTATTACATTTAAAGTAATAACAGTATCTGCTGAAAGCTCAGAAAAATCCGGAAGGAATGCCAAGGCTATTCAGTTTGAAAACTGAAGACATAAAATATAGTGATGTTGTCTTCTGGTAAAACAGGTCATGCTATGAAGAAAGAACAGCACTACATTCCAGATTTGTTTGTGCACTGGCACCCCTCCAAAGAAAATCTCAGAAGCAAGCTTGCAACAAATCGCGTGGCAGCTTTGGTATAAACTAATGGTAACAATAAGCGTTCACTGACTCGTACAGAAAATCTGAACTGTAAAATCGTTATGCTGCTGGAATTAGTCCAAAGGTGCATTACATCTAAAAGGTATACTTGTGTTTAACTTGGGAAATATAGAAGCCCTATGAATGACAGAACCCCTTACATTTAGTTTTTTTTTTTTGCTTTCATCATAGTGGATTTACTCTTTTCACTCCTAGCTTAGTTTATACAAATATTGATGCCGTACCACGCTGTCAACTTCAGAGGAAGATAAGGCATCAGTAAAACTATACCTGTCATAAGTTCATCCTACTTTTCTGTGTTGAAAGATGAATCCATGAAAGTAATCTATTCCTGATGCTGCAATGATGATGTAAGATGGAGTTGAGACCAGCATCATGTGGTACAATAGAGATGAATGGCACATTGCTTCTGCCGTGACATGGATTATTTTGTCTTTTTTCTTTTGTGATATGTGAGTGCATAGATAGCAGCACTACCAAAAGAAAAACAGAAGTCATATTTCCACCATATGCAAGGCAATGCTGTCACCATACCTGGAGAGTAGTACAGAGATAGCAACAATGTAATGTGAACTGGATTTAAGGCACTTTTTCAGCCATCCCATGAAATCATGAAGTATTAATATTACGGAGGAAGAAGTGGAATTAATCAAGTATTTGAGGTCTCAAAATGTACATACAATGACCCCAGATAAAGGGGGTTGATTGATTGTTATGGACTTGGCCCATTATAATTATGATGAATTATAATACCCAAATTCAGAACATTTTGCAAAGTGAGGCATATGCAACTTCGAGCCTGAATGAACTCCGTGAGGCATATCAGAAAATCCAGATCCAGATTAAGGATATGTTTATTGATGGAAGGATTTCTTTGGAGGAATATAATTATTTAAATAACCTATCAACAAGAAACTCAACTATTTTTGGGTCTCAAAAGTCCACAAGAATTTACAAGACCCACCTATGCATCTGATTGTTGAAGGAAGGGGGTCCATAACATGTGCTTGTGCCCACTATTGATTTATTTTGTTTATTTATTTGCAGTTTGTTTGCCACGATAGTCCATTGGGCCACAAGGAGCCCATTTTCAATGCAGTCCTGGGGAGAAAAGCTCCAGAAAAATACAAATACATAGTACACATTGCACATATACATTACATATTATCTCACAGGAATAGAAAGTAAATATGATAAGAAAAGGTTAACTATGATAGAATACATCAGTATAGTTCATTACACAGCAATAAAAACACTTTTTTTTTACAAAAGTAGCAGCATAGGGTAACTGTTAAGTAGTTGGTCAAATAGTTCAACAGAACTGTGGAACTATAGGGGGCAGTGATGGCATATTTAGTTCTAGGAGAGTAGGAAGTGGTATTCGAAGGATTAGGTAGGATGGGAACAGGAGCACTTCCATTGTGATGTTAGGTGTGAGTGCAGCAAGGTTTTAAATGAGAAGAAACTGCTGGTGATGTGGATAGGAGATGGTAGAGAATTAAAGAGGTGTGCAAGAGAGAAGGACATTAGTGATTCCCAGCTGGATGTGTGGGTTTGTGCAATTTAATTCATTTTTGGGAATTAGATCTTAGAAGTTGTTCTGGTTCATGCAGTTCAAAGGTAGTGGCTAGGGAGGGACAATGAGTGGGGTTGTAAATAAGTTTGTGTGCTTGGATGAGTTGGGTATAAGTGAGGAGGTTAGGTAGCTCAAGCCAGTTTAGTCGGTGAAGAGAATTGCAATGGTGAGAAATGGCTCTGTGACCTGCCACAAATTTTGATATCTTGTTATAACTAGAGGAGAGTTTTGTTTGGAGGGAGGATTGCAGATTGGTGAGGATAGATGCACCATATAGGAGGGATGGGATGAGATAAGTCTTGGCTAGTATGATCCTGGTGGAAGGAGAGATATAACGATTATGGCGGTATAGCATACCAAGTTTTTTGTCATTGTTTTTGATATTTACTTGTGAATGCTTGTCGAAATTATGTTGATCATTTATGAGTACTCCTAGCAGCTTAGTGTCAGAGACGATTTCTAGGGGAGTATTGTTTTTGTTGGTGATTATGAATGAGTGTTTATCTAGAGAGGAGGTTTTGGAGGCGGTGAATAACATAAGTTTAGTTTGGGTTGCATTAAAAGCTAGATGGTTGTCTAGCATCAACTGCTCAGTAGAGGAGAAGGCACTTTGGGTAAGCTTATTTAGAGTGGGGATAGAAGGGGAGGAGCAGATAATGGTAGAATCATCGGCATATTGGATGAGGCTGGAGTTTGGAATGGCTTGGTAGAAGTGATTAATGAATATATTGAATAGTAGAGGGCATAAATTGGAATCTTGGGGGACACCTGTGGGAATATTAAGGAAGGGTGAAGTGGCTTTATTCCATTTGACTGCTTGTTGTCTGGTTGTGAGGTAGCTGGAGAACCACTTGGTACAGGAAGGGGATAAGTTTAGTTTAGAGAGTTTATTAAGAAACAGGTTGTGGGAAATAGCATCAAATGCCTTAGAGAGGTCGAGGAGAAGGGTGGACATGAAATGGCCGGAATCGGGGGCTTTGTTAATTGTTTCAAAGAAGGAGAGGAGGGCAGTGGAGATGCTATGACTGGGTCTAAATCCATGCTCTGTGGGGGTAAGAAGCTGGTTGTTGATGAGATAGGGTAAGAGTTGTTGGTGAATACATTTTTCAAGAAGCTTGGAAATAGGGGATAAGATAGCAATAGGGTGGAAGTTTGGAATGTCATTATTATTGCCTCCTTTATGTAGAGGAATAATAACAGCTTTCTTTCAGAGCTGGGGGACCTGGCTTTCTGATATAGATGGATAAATTAGTATGCTGATAGAGAAAGCAATGTCTTCTGCCACTACTTTTAGGAAGTAAGACGGGATTTCATCAGGGGCATTGGAACCAGGTTTTAATTTTAGGAGAATTTTTTTATGGTGGATATAGAGATGGGATTCATAGAGAAGGGTAGAGGTTGGGGACAAGGGATGCTAGGGGAGGAAGGGATGGGTGCAGGCTGAGGAGGGGTCACAGAGGTGTTGGTGAAGGATGATGTTAACTTGCTTATGGACTCTATTAAGAAAGAGTTAAATTGGGTGGCTAAGATCATGTCAGAGGCATCTGGGTTAGGGCAAGGGTTTTCTTTTTTTCCCTGGTTGCGGAGAGATGAGATTCTTTCAAAAATAGTTTGGGATTGGTGTTGTGGTTGGTTTGGAGAGTGGAGAAATAGGCTTTGCAGTCTGTGTTAATAAGTTTTTTGACTTTATTTTGTAGTGTTTTATATTTGTTAAGGGTGATAGTGGTTTTATTTTTATGGTAACGTGTCCAGGCTTTGTCACGGAGTCACATAGTAGCTAAGGTGTTTTTGGTTAACCAGGGTACAGGGTTACTTTTTGGACATTTTGTTTTTAGAGGGGGAAAAGAGTTGAGCAGGTTTGAAAAAGTAGAGTTAAAGTAGGAGAGAGCATTATCTAAGGGAAGAGTCTTAATGGGTTCCAGTTTGTACTTTTTAGTGCATTTGAGAAGGTTTCAGAATTGAAGCTTTTAGGCAGCAAGTGGAAATATAGGTGTGAATTAGTTGTATGGAAGAGGGGAAATGGTGGGCAAAAGTGGGGAAGTGGTCAGCTAGTGGGCCTGGGAGAATACCACTATCAGAGATATAGTGAGGATGGGATACTAGAATCCAGTCTATTGTACTTCCAGTAATGAAGTTCTTGGAAGGCCTAGTAGTGGAAAGTGATTAGTTGCGTAAAGTTATATGTTAATATTGAGTGAGTTACTGGGAGATTGGATTGTGGCCCAGTTTATGTTCACGTCCCCCAGGATTATGGTTTTGTGAGTAATGTTGGTGGAGACCCAGGAGAGAATATCTTCAAGGGATGAGATATTGTCATAGAGCCAAGGGAAGGAAGAATCAAGGTCAATGAAAAAAAAAAAAAAAAAAAAATCAGTGGAGTGGAAGGTAAGTTCAGAGGAAAGTATGCAAGGGGAGTAAGAGATGTTCTAGCAGTGGTATAGGGAAAGGGTTAGAGTGGTTCTGAGAGGTAAATATGTCACCACAGGAAGGAAGGGAAAGTTAAACAATCTGGGGGAGTGGTTGGAAAGAAAAGAAAGTAAAAGAAACTGGGGGAGGGGTTGGAGAGAGAGTGGAAATAGATGTCACTGTGGCCTAGCTGGTTGGAAGCAGAAGTGACAGGGCCAGGTCAGTACTGCACTATTTGGATAACAAATTGAAATCCTTTTTGAAAGAAAAGGAGAGTTTATGCAAGGATTCTTGGCTGTTTCTGGACAAAATGAATTCCTTGGAATTTGGATTCAAGGACATATTCAGTACCATTGACATGAAGGACCTGTACATGGTGATCCCGCATGAATTGGGGGTTATATGGTTTGGAGAATACCTGATCAGGAAAGGACTAGGGCAGGATGAAGTTAATTTATACAAGGAATTTATTGAGATGGTCCTAAGGAATAATTTCATTTGATTCAATGGAGCATATTACATACAAAGAGAAGGGGTAGCTATGGGATCCCCAGCTAGATCACTCTTAGCCAACATTGTTATGTTGGAATGGGAGCATCGGTACATCACTGGAAGCCCCTATCAAATGCACTTCAGACTTTACCAACATTATCTTGATGATATTTCTATCATCTAGAAAGGGGAAGGAGTCTGAGATTGAGGGATTTATTGTTTATATCAACCATTCAACTCCTTTCCTGCAGTTCTCTCATATCTATAGTGACATCATAATTTCTTGTTTGGATGTTTTGATGGTTAGGGATCTGCATAACTACTGCTTCCTATCCCATGTTTATAGAAAAACAACATATTCAAATACCCTATTGCATTTTTCTAGCTCTCATCCTTACTTCTGGAAAAAAGTGGTGGTTAACAGTCAGCTTGTTCAGGCTGCCCAGATAACTACTTTGGACCAGACTTTTCAGGAGGAATGTGATATGTTGAAGAACATGTTTCTTAATAGGGCTATCCAGAAGCCCAAATTGATGAAATGATCCAGGATGCTGCACGCAAAAGGGATTCAGGGCACTTCTAGCCACTTCTTCATGGAGGAGTCCATAAACAAGGAAGCCAGCAGCAGGGTTCAGGAGGATGTGCCCCTTATTCCACCTCTCTCATTATTACATTCAACCAGGACATTTCCCACATTAGGTTAATACTGAATAAAAATTGGGCCTTGTTGATTAAAGATAGAGCCCTCATTGAAAAAGTAGGGCATATGCCCACAATAGTATTTAGAAAAGGATATACTTTTAAAATTTTATTTCAGACTAGGCAACATAGTATGAGATCACATATGGGCTTGTCTAAATGTGGGAGATGTTCATTTTGTACGTTTATAATTTCTGGGGATAGATTATTGATTAAGAGAAAATACTATAAATACTTTTAAGGTGGATTGTGAGAGTAAAGCACTGGTTTACATTGCCCTTTGGCAACAATGCAAGGCATTTTATATTGGGAAAACTGAGCATAAATTTCAAGAACGGATTTGTGAACATTTATATGATATGAAGAAGGGTAGAACCACTAACATGCAATGGAATGTCCTGGACATAGTTTTAAATTCTGTATTTTGGAACAGGTGAAACTGGATCCTTAGAGTGGACCATGGAAGATAAAACTGGAAATGAGGGAAATATATTGGCAGATGTACTGGAATGCATACTGTTGGCCTGTACTTAATGCACAGAGAAGTATATTACCTATGTTGAAATATTAATATTTTCTTTAATATGTTATTTGAAACTTTCTACTGGTACTTTTAATAGTATATATAATCATCTTAATATGGATAATATTCAAACTAGTTTAATGATTTATAATGTCAGGAAGTGGTTTGAACTATCTAACATTTTAATGTATGCTTTAAAATATATTACCCATCCTAATTAATTTATTTTGAAGGGAGTGCCAATTGTCATGAGAGGATTGTCTGATGTGGGAATACATCATTTCTTTACCTTTAAAAGATTTATGGTTTTAGTGATTGGTGTCTGATGAAGTTTTGTATTTTGGCAAAATGAAATCACTTATCAGTTGTTATCAGTTGTTTGGTATTGTGGATTATACCAGTTTTTACTGCAATTTTTCACAAAATATTAAAAAGTGTGGTCGATTCACATTCTCTTTGCCTGGATTACATTGTTGTTTTTCATTGCCGTGTTTGTCTTTGTTCTCTTTTAGTATCAGTAGTTCAGAGCTCCTGGAATCATATTAACAAAAGGTAACAGACAAAATAATGAGGACTTAGGTAAGTGCAACAATAAATGTTAAAATACTTAAAATAGAAGGGATCTATGGTATTTGTGCAGTGTTACCTGTTGGAAGTGCAACACAGAAATACAATTAGAAAAAAATTGAGTGAGTCTTCAATATAACTCATTATGTACTTCAGTCCTGGATTTAATATCTTCCCTATATCTGCCTTTACAGTCTTGATCTTCTCAGAATCACAATTAGAATCCTTAGAACATTGCAATATCAGCAGGCACACAGAAGGGCCATTCAGTCAAATCAGTCAAATTCTATTTCTGTTCAAAACAGGTGGAATTCAAAATTAGCTTTTCTCAATGGGGAAGCTCTCACTTTCCCATGCAAAAGTTCTAGCACCCCCTTTTACTTATATAATCAACAGCAAAGATGCAGCACTGCAGCAAAATAAATAAATAAATAATTCTCCGCCATATCCAGTTTGTGTTTTGTCCAACTGTCCTTTAAAACACAGAGTCAGTGTTCACAAACATTTTTAACTTCTGAATCATAAGTCATGCAAGAATATGATATATTGTTTATGGTATCAGAAGGGTAGCTGGGTCAATCCCCAAGGTGCACAAAAAACTGGACGATCAACTGCTTAGGCCAGTTGTTGCCATCAATGGTTCTAAAATGTACTCCCGTGCTAAATTCAAGATATTTTTTGTTAAAATAGATATTATCGATCTGTTTTCAGTTATTCCTCTTTCCCCTAGTTTATTGTGGTTTGAGGTAGCTTTGAATGGTCAAAAAGGACTCTCTAATGATGATTTTAAGTTATGTTCAGAATTAATAGAAACAGCATTGTATAATAATTTTTTGTATTTTGAAGGGGAACTCTTTAAGCAGGAGAGTGGGGTGGCTATGGGGGCATGCTGTGCCCCCATTTATGCTAATTTAGTACTTACTATTTGGGAGAGAAAATGTATTTTTAATCCTATTTATTCTAGATACTGGAATTTTTATAATAGATTTTAAGATGACATATGTATTTTTGGATTGGGTCAGAAAACAAACTGATGGAATTTTTAGAATATATTGAACAGATGGCTATTTTTTTTTTTTAAATTTACCCATAACATTTCCAAAGAGAAGGTAGATTATTTAGACGTCACAATTTTTAGAATGGATGATAAAAAAGTTTTAACTCTAAAATTCATCAGAAAGAAACCTTTTCTAACTCTGATTTATATTTTTTATTGCCCATCCCTTTAATCAAAAAAGGAGTATTATTAAGGGTCAATTTATAAGGGCATCTAGAATGACATTAGATGATGCTGATTTTTTGGAAGAATGTAAGCAGCTTGAAAAGATGTCCAGAGAGAGAAAATATCCAGTTAAATTAGTTGAAGAAGTGAAGAGAGAAGTGACGACAGAAAGAAAGGTTAAATTTTGTCCAATCTTAGGACTGGACATAAAGGAGGGTGAAGGCAGTTTATTGGTGAAGGAATTTAAAGTAAATGGAGATGAAAGTGGGGATAGTTTCAAGGGAGCTTTTGTTATGTATTATAATTGTGACACCAGCAATATTAGTGACGTGATTACTAATAACTGGAAAAAAGTTGCTGGCTTTTGGATCGGGAAAAATTTTTTGAGGACTCGCTTAGATTTGTGTACAAAAAAGGTAAAAATATTAAGGAGCGTTTGCAGCAGAACTGCAGTAGGAGGAAAAGGATAAAGAAAGTTGGCACTTACAAATGTGGGATGTGCGCAATGTCCATACATTATGAACAGGGGCTGTGTTTTTGTTTAGGTGAGAAATAGAATAATAGAGGCCAACATATATTAAAAATGTAACTGTATAGGGGTGAACTATTTAGTGCTATGTAAAGGTTGTGATGCATTTTATATAGGGAAAACTATTTGTAAGTTGATGAAAAGAATATATGAGCATCTGTATGACGTACAGAATAAAGATTTCTGAAAAGAATGCACTTTATAAGCACACTCTAAATTGTCAAATAGCCAGTTATATATATTTTTTTTTGGAAAAATAATCCAGAAGCAGAAAGGGCGCCCATGGGAAACAAGACCTGATCACAGGGAAGTATATTGGCAATTGGTTCTGGAAGCCAATACAGCCCCGAAGCTAAATTGACAGGTTTCCCTAGTCCCTGTTTTAAAATAAAGGCCTGTGAGATTATAGTCACGATTTTTACTTCAAATATTTTAATTATTGTGTCAGACTCCAATATCTATGTCGATTTTAAAAGTATTTTATACACATTTTTTATACAAAAAGATGATGGTTTAGTCAGTTTGGTTTTCTATATATACATATATATATATATATATATATATATATATATATATATATATATAGTCATACATATACATTTTTTAGGTTTGGATGAATGTATTTTTATTGTCATGCTGAACCTACTTGTTACTGTAGCTTTATATTGACATTCCACCATTAGATGGCATTTGGTTACTCTGGGAATGTGATATTTGTTTTTAAACCAACATTATCATTAACAAAAGCCATTTTATTCCAATGTGTGATTTGATTTTAGGGTGTTATATTGTTATCTGCATTTTATATTTTGTTTTTTATTGAATGCATTTTTATTATGAACCGTCCCTCCATTTTTTGAATTTTTACTATTAGTTAATTGGTTACTAGTTTACTTATTGCAGGATATATAAATGTGATTGTCACTAGATTGTTTAATGGAATCTTGGAAAGTGAGAGGATGCCTGAGGAAAGGAGAAAAAGTGTTTTGGTACTGATTTTTAAGAATAAGGGTGATGTGCAGAGCTGTAGTAACTACAGAGGGATTAAACTGATCAGTCGCAACATGAAGTTATGGGAAAGAGTAGTGGAAACTAGGTTAAGAAGGGAGGTGATGATTAATGATCAGCAGTATGGTTTCATGCCAGGAAAGAGCACTACAGATGCGATGTTTGCTCTGAGAGTGTTGATGGGGAAATACAGAGAAAGTCAGAAGGAGTTGCATTGTGTCTTTGTGGACTTAGAGAAAGCATATGACAGGGTGCCTAGACAGGAGTTGTGGTATTGTATGAGGATGTCGGGAGTGTCAGAAAAGTATGTAAGAGTGGTACAGGATATGTACGAGGGTAGTGTGACAGTGGTGAGGTCTGCGGTGGGAGTGACAGATGCGTTTAAGGTGGAGGTAGGATTACATCAAGGCTCAGCTATGAGCCCTTTCTTATTTGCAATGGTGATGGACAGGTTTACAGACGAGATCAGACAGGAGTCCCCGTGGACTATGATGTTTGCAGATGACATTGTGATCTGTAGTGAGAGTAGGGAACAGGTGGAGGAGACCCTGGAGAGGTGAAGATATGCTCTAGAGAGAAGAGGAATGAAGGTCAGCAGGACTAAGACAGAATATATGTGTGTGAATGAGAGGGAGGATAGAGAAATGGTGAGGATGCAGGGAGTATAGGTGGTGAAGGTGGATGAGGTTAAATACTTGGGATCAACAGTTCAGAGTAATGGTGAGTGTGGAAGAGAGGTGAAGAAGAGAGTACAGGCAGGATGGAGTGGGTGGAGAAGAGTGTCAGGAGTGATTTGTGACAGACGAGTACCAGTAAGAGTGAAAGGGAAGGTCTACAAGAGGGTAGTGAGACCAGCTATGTTATATGGGTTGGAGACAGTGGCATTGACAAAAAGGCAGGAGTCAGAGCTGGACATGGCAGAGTTAAAAATGTTAAGATTTGCACTGGGTGTGACAAGGGGGGACAGGATTAGGAATAAGTATATTAGAGGTTCAGCCCAGGTTGGAAGGTTTGGAGACAAAGCCAGAGAGGCAAGATTACGTTGGTTTGGACATGTGCTGAGGAGGGATGCAGAGTATATTGGGAAAAAGATGTTAAGGATGAACCTGCCAGGTAACAGGAAAAGAGGAAGGCCTAAGATAAGGTTTATGGATGTGTTGAGAGAGGACATGCAGGTGGTCAGTGTGACAGAGCAAGATGCAGAGGACAGGAAGAAATGGAAACAGATGATCCACTGTGGCGACCCCTAACTGGAGTAGCCAAAAGAAGAAGAAGATATAAATGTGATTGTGAGGGAGTATTTGTTATCTGATAAAGTCCTGACTGGAAGGGATGAAAATGTGGTAATTCGTTAAGGCGTTAATAAAGTATTTTATTTGTTGAACCTCTGTTTGTTCCTGGTATTCTGTGTCCTTCTTGGTGTTTTTTACTTTGGTTTTACCATGGGGCATCTTCCTTCTTATTGTTGTGGTTTGCTTCACTCTAATAACTTGTTACATCCATGCTCCCTCCCCCCGGTCCATAGCTCTTATTAAAAATGAAAGAACAGAATGATGTATGGCTGATCAGCCCTTCTCAAACACTTTCTGTCAGGGATGATTTCCCCTCTTGCCTTGCCCTAGCTACACTTCAGGGTGATAAAACTGTGATGAAAGTGAAAATGGAAGTAGGAAAGAGATGTTCAACAGTGTGGAAATCTGTAGTTTTTCAGTGAAACATGTTCCGGGGTTACACAGCATGGGAAAATGTGGAGAAACTGGAAAATGCTAACAAATTCCTGTGGAATAAAAATATTCTTTAACAGAGCTTACAGGAAATATAAGCAACACTTCCTGAATTAAGTGGTAGACACGAAATTCATTCAGTAATATATAGGATAAGCATAAGGAAATCATACTGATTATCGATAAATGGTAATATTCAATATATATAATGTAAAAAGTGAAATTCATTTGTTTATTTAATATTTACTGAAAAGATAAGTTGGCTGGTAACAGTGATCCTTTTCTACCACAACCTGAACCATTTGACTTGGTCACAAAATATTCAGTATTACACATTAATGGTATGCAAATAATAAATGTGGTATTATAATACATTTGTAGTGTGAAATGTAGACAGTGGCCAGTTTGTATACAAAATGACTCTACTGAACAAATATGGCCAGTTGTGCTACAGTGTCATTTAGCAAATCATAGCCATTATCTCATTACTCAGGAATTTGCATGACTACAAATCTGTCAACTGTGCAGTGGAAAACCTTCCACCTGCAGGTACTAAGAGGACCAAATACGAGCACTGACTTCTTGTCCAAGGGTGGATGTTGCACACAGACACACACAGGAATAGATGGACAGCTATAGACAAACATACACTGACAGACACACGCACACACACACACACACACACACACACACACACACACACACACACACACACACACACACACACACACACTCATACATCCATCCAGCATTTGCATAATTCAGGTAGCTATGAATCCCAGACACACACAGGAATAGATGGAAAGATATAAACAAACATACACTGACAGACACACACACACACACACACACACACACACACACACACACACACACACACACACACACACACACACACACACACACACACACACACACACACACACACACTCACACACACACACACACTCATACATCCATCCAGCATTTGCATAATTCAGTTATCTATGAATCCCATACTTTTACATGTCTTCTACCTGGGCAGTACACTGTGATAGCCATTTACAGAGGCCGTGTTTAATTTTTGACTCACTATACATACATTATATTTACTAATAACTTTCATATATATAATATGTATAGTAGAGACACAAATCAGGCACTTTGTCAATCCATTTAATTATGTGAATAACACAGTATTGTGAACTTACTGACACATAACTATCTTGCAGATGATTTTTTAAAGATCTAGTGCAAAGGGATTTTTGTCATGTCTTATTGCTGGAATGATGCTCTTATTATGGAAAGTATGTTTTCTCATTCTAAAACACCTAGTTTTTACTTTCGTTACATCACTGGAGCTATATTTATTAACTTTTTAAAAACATATGGTTGTATATACTGTATGTTGAGCAGTTATCTAATTATTTCCCTATTCTACCTCATCTGGTGGTACCTTCTAATGAAGTCATGGGGGTTAGTGTGTAATTCAATACTTTGAGGTATTGGATTGAAGAAAGTCTCACTATGCAAGGATCAGGTGCTTAGATTATATAACATTCCACGTTATTGCATCTCATTACTTCTTCAGAGCTTAGCTCAAATTTATCAAAAGTCCCATCAGGGCCACTGAGTTCTGCTGGGGTTCTCAGGTGCAGCAGCTCCATCTGTATGCCAGACCTGTTATCGCTGGCAGGGATCCACATCAGACATATACATAGAGCTGCTTGGCTATTGGGCTGTCCAGTGAAGGAGCTTTAGCTGTAAGGTGGCATGGCCATCGTAACCGCATTTTCCTTATCCAAGATAAGGGATGGGCTTGCAGGGCCACTTGTTAACCAAGGAATTAATTCTATTTTTGAAAATAGAACACTGTGAGCCATCCCCCAAAGGAGTTTGGGGGATGGCTCACACTACATAAAACTGTACATGTGCATAGTCCCAGGCTCTTCCATCCCTGATCCCCAAAACCTGCAGTACAGCTCCACCTGTAAAAGGAACTGAGTACTGCAAGCAATTTGGCTTCATAATAGGTGCTGTCTACTGTTCCTAGTCCCACATATTGGTGGCGCTTCCACCTTGCTGAGACTCCTATTCAATGCAATGTACATTTTTCATTCCAACACTAATCCAGTCAGTGCGCAACACACACAAATATACTTTATTGGTGGCTGTCATTATAGTAATTTTTATTTCTTTATCTTCTTAGTAAGAGTGATCACCCCATGGTAGACAACTATTTATTACAGTATTATAGCTGGGTGATTGCACAGTATGCCAAGCATAATGCACTTTACTAGAATCTTATTGTACTCCATTTTTCTTGTTACTTTTTAATTGACCATAGATTAGGTAGGTAATGATTTATTGTCTGATTGTCTGACAGAGTGATAGACTGACTGTAATGCAGGTTATATAACTTCATTTGTTGAAATCAGCTGCAGACTACAGAAAACGTCAATCCAGTACAAACTGTTTATCCCCCTTATTGCAACAGCAAAATGCTGGACCACGTGACTCAGTGTGATGTCCTCCTCACTGCTGACACTGGAGAGGAACTGTCATTTGGAACAAAAATAGATACACACAGTATTTCCAGATGCAGCTCTGTGCATCAAGCACAATTTTGCTTAACAGCACATAGGAAACACACTCAGTCCTGGGACTGGATTTCTTTCTCTCCCTCTCCAGAGCCCCAGTGAGATTCCTCACTGGCACAGCTGTAGAGTGGAGTCCTCAGCCGAGTGTCCAAGCCAGATCCTCCTGCACCTTCTCTGTGAAACCAGTGCTTCATGTCCCTGCTGCAAGCAGCTGACACACACATTGTTGGAGATTTGATTTGCACACACACACACATACACACACACACACACACACACACACACACACACACACACACACACACACACACACACGCAAACACACACCTGGGAAAGGTTGGCACAGATTTACTATCTATGCCCCCTTCTGCCCAGACTATAAAGTAGTTCTGCCACCAGACTCTACAAAGCTAGCTACTCCAAGACTCTTACAAGGGGACCCAATTATACTGAGTGAAATTAATACTAATACTAATACAATTGGTAGTGTTTTGCCTAATGCAGTAAGGCTTTCAGTAGTGGCTACCAAGTCACTAGATAGATACAAGGACTGTCAAAGGTTAAAATATTTTCTAAAGGACTAGCCACAATGAAGAGTTTAATTATATTTAATAATAAATAATAATAGAACATGAAAATACTGAATATCTATTTACAATAAACACCAGTGTCAGTCTCAGGAAATATTAAAATGTCACAGATAAACAGATTCACATAGATACAGAAAAACAGTACTTAACTAATCTCACTGTATTTTCCCAACTGATCTAAAGAATTACTATTCCCTGGTTCACTTACTAGAGCAAGGCAAGGTGAAGTATGTGAGGGATCCTTCTATGTCAGGTTCCAAAAACAGACTGTTTTGAGACTTAAGTCTCATCTAGTATTTTAAAACCAAAGAACACAGCAACAGACTTTCCAGTGAAACTAATGTGGAAAAAAGGCACTAAATAAAATTAAAAAAAACATGTTGAAAACATCCAAATCAGAACTCATGACCAGAACACTTTAATAAAATAAAACTTATGAATACACAATATACAAACCATGTGCTTTATTACTGTGTATTTTGCATTCAAAGTTTTATTTTATTAAAGTGTTCTGGTCCTGAGTTCTGGTTTGTATGCTTTAATTTTTTTTTTATTTTATCTCATCTAGTGTTAAAATATCATTACAGAGTTGGCTTACAAAATGACATCACACACATCTAGTCATATGACTTCTGGTTCCCATACTACCCCATTGGCTAGAAGCTACCAGGAATTAGCACATATGGGTCAATAATATACACACATAGAGCTTTGCTAAGATCTGCTGCAGCTTCTGGAAGTTATAAAACAATAAACACTTCCACTCTTCCTACAGGAGCTAAAAAAACATTCTCTGGCACAGACATTTCATCTCTGGCTGCAATCAGAACTTTAAGATACAGTCTTTATAGACTACAGTAATTTAATTTAACCTATTCTCTTCCAGTATCTTATTTACAACAGTGCAGTCTGATATAAGTACATATTCCTTTTCTGTCAAGCAGGACAAATTGCAATTTTTTAACACAAGCAGTTTTGCAAATACATTTTCAACACAAGCATATGTACAAATCAGTTTGATATTCAAATGACATGTAATTCCTTACAAAATTCCAGATATCTGTGCTGGTATATGTTACACATCCCCTGCCCTACTTCTCCTGGCATGGCTGGCAATACCTCACATCGTCACTCTCAGAATCAGGAACTATCTGGCATCTGCTCAGCATAAAGGAAATATAAATTACAAGTGTATTAAACTTAACAAATATAGTTCCAGTGAAGAATCAAAGTAAAATCTACATGTTTAAAATAAGAAGTCCAGTTACTAAAAATAAATGCAAAAAGAAATGATAACAAAACCACCTTTGCATTTGATTAAGTTTTCTTCAGAACAGATTATAATCAGTTATGCCTCCTGTATCTTGAGGTAGCACATTTAAACTTGCTAGAATCATTTTTGAGAAGAACTCTCCCCTTTAACTAGTTTAAATGGAGATGTTTTAAGAAGTAGGTCTGCATGATAATGTAGAGTATAGGAGAAGTGCCCAACTTCCCTTTGCTTCAAAAATATAAGTGCCCATGCATGAATTTGTAAGTGAAAAAGCTCCTTGTATAATTTGGACTAAGGGTAAAAGGTCACACAGTAAATGTAAAAAAATAACAATAATCAGACCCCCCAGGGTATATGACTTATTACTCTATTTATGTATTTATTTATTATTTATTTGTCTTCATTGACTGGGAAAGTTTGACTGGGCAAAAAATGATTTCCAGCAGAGGCCTGTGGAATAAAGTTCCATGGTTAAACTGCATATAATACATAAAATAGCAATAATTTCTGATATACATAATTCACAAATAAGAAAACAGAAATTTACATATTTATTACAATATTAACAAAGGTAAAATGAAATGAAAAGAGAAATATTTATATGCTAAATACCTTGAGAGTAATAGGGAGTTGCAAAACGGAAAGCATTAGCAGAGAAATGTATTAGATATATAAGGATAAAATGGTAAGAAATAGTAGTAGTAAGAAATAAGCTGAAGGTATGGATAGGAAGCGTGCTAATGGAATAGGCGTATAGACAGCTGTGTTATTAGTCAGTGCATGAGAGGAGTGAAAGAGTGAAAAGTATCAGTATGGGTAGTAAAATATATAGATGGAGATAAATATACTAACGTGTAAAAGCTATATGGAAGTTGAAGTTAACTGGTAGGAATGGGCTAATGAGGAAGAAAGGCAGGGCCAAGTTTGGTACATCTGTTCTTCAGCTAGAATTTTGAATTTGCTTTAAGTAAGTGGGGATTGAGTTCCAGAGTTGGGAGACATAGTGGGAGAGAGATGGTCTCCAAACATGATGCATGACTTCCTGGTTGATAGTAGTTGTTGCTGGAACACAGGTATCTAGATAGATGACTGAAGTACTCTATAGTGCTGGGCATTTGTTTGGAGAGTATAAGAGATTATTTGTGGTGATTAATTGTGAGTATCTAAGATGGCTAGGAAGTTTGAGACAATGTAATTGTTTTAGTGCCAGACAGTGATGAGTTTATATGCAAAACTGACTGCTAATTTTGCTACTTTTTTATAGCAGGCTGCTGGTTTAGTTTTATAGGTGATGTTAATGTTTGTAAGAACTGGGGAGGCATAGAATAGTGATTGAATAAGATAGGTTGATGCTAAAGCAAATATATGGCAGTATCTATCAATATAGTATCTGATCCTGGAGAATGTTCCTAGTTCTTGGTGGGTATTTTTGACAGAGTGAAGTACATAATTACGAAACTTGAGATTGTCATCAGTTATGACTCCAACTTACAGTTTATATTATAGTGCTTACTTGAGGTAATGCAAAATGTATGTTTTTGCTTTACATATTGTTTTGGGATGAAGAACATCTGACTTTTTTTTGAGGAATGGCTTGAGAAGTAGATTAGAATTTTTAAGCCAAAATGTCAGTCAAGGATATATGATTATATAGGGCATATGACAAGGTCCCAAGAAAGCTGATTTGGGCAGTACTGAGGTGGTTTGTAGTCCCAGAAACATTAGTAAAATTAGTGCAGGTTATGTACAAGGACCCAATGAGTCTAGTACAAGTGGTGTTTGGCCTCATAGAGGGTTTCCCTAGTGGGGGTGGGTAACAGATTGGTGGGGACAGATCAACAAAGTTGCTGTATGCAGATGATATAGCATTACAGGAAGACTCTGAGCAAGAAATTCAGCAAAAGATAGGGGAATGGAATGTAAAATTGAAGGCACATGGGATGACACTAAGTACAAATAAGACAGTTGTAATGGCAGCAAATGGAGAAATCAGAATAAGTGGATAATTGAGATAGAAGGGAAGATAGTGGAGCAGATTAATAATTTCAAGTATCTGGGAGGGATGGCTGAGGAGAAGGGAAGTCTGAATGAAGAGGTCACAGCTAGAATCAGAAGGGCTGCAGTCAGATGGCATAGAGTGTCAGATGTAGTCTATTACAGATGAATGCCAAAGAAGCTGAAAAGTAAGGTGTATAAGACAGTGGTGCGACCAGTACTACTGTATTGTACAGAAACCTGGGAAATAAAGGCAGAACAGATGAAGAAGCTAGAGGTAATGGAAATTAAGTGCCTGAGAAGGGTGGTAGGATGCACACTGTGGGATAAACGAAGAAATGAGGACATAAGAGCAGAAGCCAAAGTAGCTCCAATTGCAGAAAAGATCAAAGACAACAGATTACAGTGGTCCAGACGTGCAGAAAAGCAGAAGATAATCTGGTGAAGAAGATTTCGGACAGACAGGAAGAAGGTAAAAGGAAACAATTATGCCCAGCAAAGAGGTGGATGGATTGTGTGAAAGAAGATCTGCGACAATCAGACATGAGTGTCAAAGAAGGCAGGAGTGTGGCATTGAATCAGGAGAGATAGCGACAGTTAACATGATACCCTGACCCCATGTAGAAAGATGGGAAAAAGGGGGTGATGATGATGATGATTCAATGTCAGTGAAGGACTGTTTGGTGATTGCCTGTAATTTAGTTATGGATAAGGTGGAACAGATGAGGTTGGAATCATCAGCATATTGTATAAGGGGTGGCCAGTTTAGTAGCAGTATGAAGTTAATTTATAAAGATGTGGAAGAAGGACCACTATTGATAGTATTGATCTTTGAGAACACCCAACAGAGACAGGTTGAACTTCTGAGAGATCATGTTGCTGTAAATTGTATAGATAGCTATGGAACCAGGATGGGGTAGATTGAAAATTCTAGGTTAACAACTTAACAGAGCAGCTTTTGGTAGGTGACAGTTTCAAATGCTTTGGATAGGTCAAGGAAAAGTGAAGAGACTAGTTTGCCCTCTTTTCCATTTTGATTAACTATGTTTCTTTTTTTATTTTTATTTTTTGTCCATGTTAAGTGAAATTAAGTAGAGCTATTGTTGTACTGTAGCTGGACATGAGACTCTGTTGGGTTTTAGAGAGGAGATTGTATATATGATTATATGTTACATGAGTTGTGCATGAATACATTTCTTTGAATGTTTTGAGAGCGATGATAGGATAGCTGTTGGTCTCTATTTTGTTAAATCAGTTTATATACACTGTTAATGAAGTGTTTGTATATTGGATTTTTTTCAGATAGGATATTGTTTGCAGCAAATGACTTGTTGATCAGAAGAAAGACATGAAAATCTCGTGCATCTGCAACAGTTTTTAAAAATACAGTTCAAAATTTGCAGGCAGCTATAGTTGTTAGTTTTATTTTAGCAAGAAGCATTCTGATTGTTAAAGCTGCCATAGAGTGAATGGAAAATAACTGAAGTTTACTAAATCAGTTGAAAGTGAGAGAGGATAACTGAGGGTATCATCAATCAGGGCAGGTACTGTCTGAATAAAATTGTCCTTGAATTAAGCAGCAATGGAGTAATTTTGGTTAGTAGTACTAGTAGGACAGGGTATGGTTGTTTGGCCTGCGTGTATTAGTTTATTTAAGGTTGACCAGAATAATTTTGGGATTATTTTGATGCTTATTTTGGAGTTGCTGCAGTACAGTTCTTTTGTCGGTTTTAACATTGAGCTTGGTGATGTTTCTGAGTTGCCTAAGGTTTTGGAAGATAGATTGTGTTTTTTTTTATACTATTCTTTCTATGCTTTGTTCCTTTGCAGAATATGATTTCTGGTCTCTTTTGTTAGCCATGGAGCTATTTTAGATTTTACTGTTTTTGTTCTGATTGAGGTTAATTAATTTAGAATTTTGAGGAAAGTAGAGTTGAAATGGGTCTATGTTAAATCATCGAATGCTTAAAAAAGCAAACGATAATTTATCAAACCCATGTAAGTGAAAGCTTACAATCTCGAACGCTTAAAACAGCTATTTTTGTCCAAGGGGAAAAAAATCACTGTTCCACAAAAAAAAAAAATTAAAACATTACATAAAGTGGGGGGCTTCACCTCCCCCACACCCCCCAATGTGGGGAGCTATGTCCTCACCCCCCACTACTTAAATATACCAACTCCAAGATCACACTACAGTCACGAAAACGGCAAAGTAAAGGAATCGGCCAAGTGATTTCTTTCCCGATATTTTGTCTTTTTGTGCTTTCAAGTTCGATCAAGATGCATTAGAAAGACTGCATCTTCGATCATTTTATAGGAACCCGTTGAAGTGGGGTGACTGCTTCATCTACAGGCCTTGTTCTTGGTATGTTCCAATTGCAGAGGGTCAGGCTTGAGATGAATGTTACTTTGTCATATCTGGTTAAGTTATTTATTAGACTATAATCAATATGTATGGGTGAGCTAGACAGATCTAACATAGGTTGGGAAATGGTCAAGGATCGTTTCTGGTAAATATCCAGAAGAGTTATTTATTATTTGCTTTATTTAATTTTATTTTGCCTTTAATGACCATGATAGTCTGACTGGGTACAAAGCCCATTTTCAGTGGAGGCCCATGGATAAAAGCTCCATAAAACTACCTTAACATTATAATCATATAGTATTTGCAATAACACAGATGCAAGATCATGCATGTAATATTTGAAAAATTACACAATGAAAAGTGAAGTGATGTGAACATAACAAAAGACTGTACAGTCACTAATTGTGTCTGGTTTGTTTGTTAGAATCCATTTCCTTATGGAATTTTTATCGCCTTTGTAGTGTACGGTGGGGAATCATACACTTAATCTGCAAATGTTGAAAATAGGCACAGAAGCTCCTGACAAGATCATCCAGCCAAAATGTGGAAAACTAATTAGCATAAAGTTTGAATACCAAATAGAACATAACACTTCCTGCTTCCAGTGGGCTAATACTCACAAGCACATTTAAAAAAACAAAGTGACAAAAATGAATGAAAAGTATAAACACCTTATTGTAGAAACTGGAAAAATATGTAAACTTTAATGAACTGTATTGCAAAATTGCATCACAGAAGGCCATTTATTTTTGCTCCTGAGATATAAGAAGTGCATACTCTTTCTGAAATTATTGTTGCCACTTGTATATCGGTCATGTAGTTTTTTAGGGAAATGTTTTTTTTTTATTTTTTTTTTAAGGGGAATTCAGAAAATTGTGTTATAGAGTGAGGAAATGCTGAAAATAGGAGCATACATTCAAAAAAAGTACATCATGTGCAGGGAAAATTAGGTCTGAAAATTAGAAAGTTCCTTCAAAATAGGGACACCTGAGAGGTCTGAGGAGAATTATTGAGTTGGGTATAGCCAAATAAGTTTGTTTTGTCCTTCTGGTTGTTGCAGTTTAGAGAATGACAGTCTATATTTAGGTCACCTAATATGAAGGTTTCTTAGTAGATGCTGCTAGTCATCAAGTAAAGGATATTTTCTGTGGTATTAATGTTATTGCCTGATGGGATATAGATTTCTGAGATGCATATAGACTTTTTGATTTTGAGGTGAGAGAGTAGAAATTTCTCATTGTTGAATTTTGGAATATGTAGGTTGGTTGGTGTAATTTCTAAGATATTTGTGTAGATAATTGTTATGCCATCTTATCTCTTATGCTTTCTGTTTATTTTTTCAGTAAATTAAACCCTTTTGAGAGTGATTTCACTGTCAGTTATTTATTCTTCTTTTAGCCAAGTTTCAGTGGCAACTACCATATCTGGAGAAGCATGCAGGATATCATGGAGTTTGTGACAGATACTTCTAAGACTCGTGTTTAAAATAGGTAAGTTATAGCTGCAAGTAATGTTTGATATAGTTATGGAAAAATTCATTATAAGGAACTAGTTTAGCATGAGACCAGGGATTTGTTGAATAGCATTACTACATTTCAGGATTGAAATGGGGATCACTGAATAAAACCTGAAACCTCATTGAAGGAGAAACTTTAAAATACTATAGAACCTAGAAATGCTCAACAATTTTTGTTTTGTTTTAGGTTCATAGAGTCATAGATTGGTACTAGGCTAACAACTTAGGGGCCTTTCTAAGTCTATCCAACTTTTCCCTGAATGAATAATGATGTCCTGTATCCAAATAGGACATTAAGGGCTAGGGATTTATAAGCTGCCTCTCTCTGCAAGAATCATGGGTGCCAGGCCAGGTGTAAATTTCCTTTTCCTCATCCACCGGTGTAGGTTGTGCATAAACTGGGTTATAAGCAAACTCAACTTCGCATGGATGGGAAACCTATTTCATATAAGAGGCAGTTTCTGGGACATATATCTCTCTCCAGCGTGTTCTGTTTAAGTCACAGACAAAATTGACATCTAAAGATCTTGTATTTCTGGTCTTCTTTGACTTACAAATATGCAAGAGATTCATAACTGTGGAGTTTGCAGATGCCATGTAAGCCAGACATAGATCACCCCACAGCAATCTATAGGAAATTGAGTAGAAGGAAAGGGCTTTAAGGTGATCTGCATAAGGTAGGTTTGTTATGCCTTGTATCCTTTCTGTAAGGAACCTTTGAGGTCACTCTAGCTCTTGCTTATGCCTGGTCAGGTACATACCAAAGGGAGCAATGTACTTAATGATTGGTCTGATTAGGGTAGAGTACATTGGGATAATGACCTCTTTGGACCTAGATGCCATGCCCTTACTTATAAGTTGAGCAACATAAAAGGATTTCCTCACCACTGTCGCCACATGCTGGTCAAAGGGAAGGGTACTGTCTACGTGCTTACCCAGATCACTGACCACTGGGTCGACTCTTAGGGGCGTATTATCAACATGGTAATTAGCCTGGATGTTTGACGTCCCAAAAGGATCAATTATGCATTTCATTCTTAGCTCTGAGTTTAAGACCATGGCTTTGGCACCATTGTTGTCAGACATAGACCTTCTTGAAAACTGATAGAGTCTGCAGGGGGGTTAATGATAACCAACACACAAGCCAGCACTTCTCACACTATGGTGAATGGATAAATAAATAGCACAATTCCTTACTAAGCAAACATAGCTTTATTCTACCGTAACTGCATATTGGTTTCACCTTAATTAGCCTTCATCAGTGCTTCAATACCAACAAACAATGTTACAAGACTTAAATACACACCCCTTACAAATGATTGGTCTCTTACAAATTCTCATTAAGTCCAGGAGGAAGCAAAGCTCCCAGCCTAATAATTAAACCTTTCTCCTTATTATTTAACATAGTATGCCAGCCTCCTTTATTATCCCAGTTTAACACAATCTTATCAATAATAACAAAATGGAACCTTCCAGTTTATGCTGTAAAGTATGTTTATATAAAGCATTGGATCCTCTGGAACATCTAATGTCACTAAGATGTTCCTGTGACGACCGTGCCCTGGCCCAGCAATCAAGGAGCCTCAATCCTCACCACTAACACCAGGGAGGTCATCTCCTAGAAGAGAGGAAAGGATAACTAATGCACACAGTAAAGTACAATTTCCCTTAAGTGCACACAGAGATCACAGTCAGTCTGGGGCTGGTTGCCCCTTTGCTCACCAGGTCCCCAATAAGACTCCCCACTGGCACAGCTATAGGGTCCAGGTCTCAGCCTAGCTGGGCAAGCTAGAACCTCCAGTACCCTCTCTGTCCAACCAGTGCTTCGTGTCCCTGCCAAGTAGCTGACACAACACACACACTTTGAGATAAGTATTTATACAACTTCACAGACACTCCTGGGAAAGGCTGACACAGATTCTCCAGCTGTGCCCCTTTACCCAGACCATACGGTAGTAATCCCTGCCACCATCCAGCTAATAATATCAGCTACTAAAAGGCCCTTAAAAAGGTGTCCAATTATTACTGTGCAATATTATAATCCAATGGTAGTATGACTAACAGTCAAGGCTTACTTTAGAGTGGCCTATTACCATAACCTCTATAAATATGCAATGTACTCTAGTGCTTATCTCTACACAAATCAGTTACAGGTAGAAGGTTTTAAAAATATTTAATAATAAATAATTAAAACACAAGACAAAAATACTATACCACAGAGATATCTAAGAGTTCAGAGATCACACAGAAACTTAAAATAATACAGTAGGACAGGTCTGATTTCAAAGAAAAATACCCAATTAATGTTTACTAGCTTTAACTATTCCTACAAGAAATCACAGTGCTAGAAACTTACATGTGAGCTTAGGCAGAGTGCTGAGTTAGATATCCAAGATCAAAATGCTCTCAGTCTCTTGTGAGAAATAGTATTCAAACATTACTAACAAACATGTCTTTAAGGCCCTCCCAAATTACATCATTTTTGACACTTAGGTTTTCCCAGTATTCATATTGCATCATCTTAACACCTGGTCTGAGATCTCAGGCCACAAACTGCATTATTTAGCAATCTAACACCTGCTCAGAAACTTACAATAGAAGACATTTCACATGTATATTCTAACAGAAACCAGAGCAATAAAGCACATTCCACATCTAAATTCTGGTTATAAACTTTAGCCTTAAAACAATGGGCATGAAACCTTCATTCAGACACACTGGAGCCGAATTCTAACATGAAAGGGTCACAACAAGCTTAATTGAGCCAGTAGAGTGCAATGTTGTCACATATTGTGCAGTTTCACATTTCACAGTGTTCTTTTACACTCAAGAAAACATGCCTGTATTTTACATTTATTTACAAATGCCAGTATTATATATCAAATTCTATTTGACTAGGCTGACAGCCTTCACCCATCTCTTCCCAATCATCACCCCCCCCCCCCAAGGAACTCAAGTAAGTTTTTCAAGTGCCCCTTGAGAAACATTGCTTGAGAGTGTCAGGTCTATTTGGGTGTACCGCACCCCATTCCCTGTCTTGAGAGCCCATCTGCATTGGCATTGCTACTCCCACTGCGGTGCTGCACTGACATATCATATGCTTGCAACCCCAGACTCCATCTTAGCAACTTGGCATTTTGCTGACTGGCTGTGTTTAACCATGTTAGAGGGTTGTGATCTGTCATCACAGTAAATTTTCTTCCAAACAGATAAGGCTGAAGTTTTTGTAGTGCCCACACTATGGCTAGACATTCCTTTTCTACCACTGCATAGCATTCTGGCCTGGGTTGGAGCCTACGAGTGAGATAAACCACTGAGTGCTCTTCTCTTTCTGAAGAAATGTGGCTAAGTACAGCCCCCACCCCATAGTTTGAAGCATTCACCTGCACAACAAAGTCTTTGCTGCAGTCTTGACTGGATAACACAGGGGGTCCTCCCAAAGCTTCCTTAAGCTTCTGAAATGCCTGCTCACTTGCTGGTGTCCACACTACCTTATCTGGCCTGTTCTTCCTTGTTAGGTCTGTCAGGGGAGCAGCTATGGTGCTATAATTGGGAACAAACTTTCTGTAGTACCTTGCTGTCCCTAAGAATGCCCTCACCTGTTTTTTGGTAACAGGTGCAGGCCATGCCTGAATGGCTTCCACTTTGGCAGTTTCTGGTCTTATCTTACCACTCCCCACTCTATGTCCTAGGTAGGTGACCTCTGCCATACCCACCTGACATTTGCTCAGCTTAATGGTCAACCCTGCCCTCTGTAGTCTGCCCAGCACCTTCCTGACATGCTGAAGGTGCTCCTGCCTAGAATGGTTGTAGATAGCAATATCATCCATGTAAGCAAGGGCAAACCTTCCTGCTCCTGCTAAGATATGATCTACCAGCCAATGGAAAGTCGCTGGGGCATTTTTCATCCCAAAGGGCATCTTTGTTAACTCATACAAGCCAAAAGGAGTCACAAAGGCTGACTTCTGTCTAGCACTGGGAGTCAAGGGCACCTGCCAGTAACCCTTGGTAAGATCAAAGGTTGTAAGATACTTAGCCCCACCCAGCTGCTCTAGGGCCTCATCTGTCTTGGCATGGGGTAAGCATCCTATTCTGTGTGACTATTTAATTTCCTGTAATCCACACAGAACCTGGTGCTGCCATTCTTCTTTGGCACCAGTACCACTGGGGGGGGGAGGGGGGGCATGGACTGTTGGATTCCTGAATCACCCCTAGTTCCAACATTTCCTGTACCTCCTCCCTCAGAGTCTGTTTGATTCTCTCAGGCACCCTATAAGGGGCCTGCCTGGTAGGCTTTTGGTGTCCTGTATCCACCTGTTGCTGCACCAGGGGGGGTGCTCCCTGGTTTCCCAGTGAACATGCCCCCAAAATCCTGCAACACTGCTTGGATTTCTCGAACCTGAGTAGGAGATAGCTGCTGGGACAATGCTACCTCTTCCACCGAGGTGTCAGCCTGAGCCTCACTGAGGAGATCAGTCACAAGATCTCTCTCAGACTCCTCCTGCAATCCACTGAAAATGCTCAGCGCAAGGGCCTCCCTATCATGGTAAGGTTTCATCATGTTAACATGGTACAATTTGTGCCCCTGCGATCTGCCTAGCACTTCCATCATGTAGTTAACATCACTTACATTTCTTACCACCTTATAGGGTCCCTCCCAAGCTGCCTGCAACTCGTTGTGTCTGACAGGAATGAGAACCATCACCTGCTGCCCTACAGCATGCTCACTAGCTCAAGCATTCCTGTCATACCACACCTTTTTCTGTTGTTGGGATTCTGCCAGGTTCTGCTGGGCCAGGCCCATGAGTTCCTTGAGCCTTGTCCTGAGGTTCAGGAAGTATGCCACAACAGACTCCTTGTGAGACTCACACTCACCTTCCCACTCATGTCAAATTAAATCTAGAGGTCCCCTCACCCTATGCCCATACAGCAACTCAAAGGGTGAAAAACCTGTGGATTCCTGGGGAACCTCTCTGTAAGCAAACAACAGATGGGGCAAATATCTGTCCCACTCCCTCTTAAACTGATCTGCAAATGCCCATAGCATGAACTTGATAGTAGAGTTTAACCTATCAACAAGACCATTAGTCTGGGGATGGTAGGGGGTGGTCTTCATGCGCTTCACCCCATAGGACTTCCACAGACAAGCTAGCAGGTCTGACATAAAATTGGCACCTCTGTCAGACAGTATTTCCTTTGGGAAACCTACCCTGCTGAAAATCTCTAGCAAAGCATTTGCCACCTTCCTAGCCTCAATGGAGGACAAAGCCACCGCCTCAGGGTATCGTGTAGCATAATCCACAATCACTAGGATATACTTTTTCCCTGTGGAACTTGGGGTACTCAGAGGACCCACAATATCCATAGCTACCCTCTGAAATGGCTCCACAATCACAGGCAAAGGCATCAAAAGAGCTCTCACCATGTCTCCTGCCTTGCCTACCTTTTGACACTGCTCACAAGTCCTGCAGTACCCTGTTACATCTCTGGAAATTCCAGGCCAATAGAAGTTCTGCATAATACTCCTCTTTGTACGTTTTATGCCCATATGACCTGCAAAGGGAATATCATGGGCTATGGCTAGAAGTACCAGATGGTAAGCTCTAGGCACTACCAACTGCTGTACTCTCTCACCTTCTAGCCCTCCCTCAGGGGTCCAATCTCTGTACAGTAACCCTTTGCTCCAGTATACAGGTTCCCCCTTCCCTTGAGAATCAGGTGCCTCCCTAGCTACCTGCCTCAGGCCTTGCAATGTAGGGTCTGAGACCTGAGCCTGTCTCAACTCCCTCCTTGTAACCCTTCCCAGCTTCCCTTCCACTGGAAGTCTGGCATCCTCAGACAGTGGTGCCTCACTGTCAGCCTGGGTACTACTACTCACCTCTACCTTTGCAGTCACTCTGTCCAAGGGACCATCAGTACCCACAAGCAGCTGTGGCTCACCTTCAGTCTCACTGCTACAGAGCAGCTTCCTCCCTGAAGTAACCACCTCAGCAGTCCTGGCTGCAGGTATGCAGTCTGTCTGGGTCTCCCCCAGGCTATCAGACCCACATGCTTGTCTCCTAGCCTTTCTGCTTATAACTGCATAAGTACATAGTACTGCCTCATCCAAATCCTTCCCTCTCAGGAAATCTGCAGGATGGTAGTTCCATACCCCTGTTGTCTCAAGACAACCTACTGTTGGCATTTTGTCTTTCCTACTTACTGGCTCCCTCACCTTTGGTTCCCACCTTGCCTCCGTGGACATCTGTATGCCACATGGCCACATTGGTTGCATTCAAAACATTTAACCCTAGCTCCTGGAAGTGTACCTAGACTAGTGGCTTCCCCTGCTACTGGCTGATTCTGTTGGGGCAGTCTGTGCTGCCCACCATGGGTTCCTTTAGTCCCATGAGCATTACTGGGGGTCCCTTTCCTGTGCAGGGCTACCCTGCTGGCCAGGTATAGGTCTCCCTCCTTTCCCAACTCATTTGAAGTAGCACATTGTCTATCAACTAACCATATACTCATGTCCTCAGGCAAATTGCTAAGGGCTTGTTCCCTTACCAAAAGGTCTGCCAGCCCTTTAAAAGTGGTGACCTATCATCCACTCACCCAGCTATGAAAATAAGTGCTCAGTTCAGCAACATATTCACATACATTTTCATCTGCCTTGCATCTATGCTCACAAAACATTTTCCTATACATTTCAGGTGTTAGCTTAAAACATTCCAACAAGTGTCTTTTTACAACAGTATAATCAAAACAGTCAGTTGTATGCATTTTTTGCTAAAGAAGTTACAGCTTTACCATGGAGTAAGGGGGTCAGGAAACATACCCAGAGCCCTTGGTCAACTTCATACTGTTTACATACCTGCTCAAACATATGAATGAAGCTATCAAAATTATCCCCCTCTTTAAACTGTGGAAGAAATGTACTGACCTTTTCTGCTTCTGGGGTCCAGTTACTCCCTTCTCCATTATCTCCATGACTCTGGTGAAGAGTCTGCATTTCCCTCTCATGCCTCCTCTGCTGTTCATTTTCCTCAGCTTGTAGACTCCTCATTTTCTCGTCTGCTTCTATTTCCATACGCCTGGCCTCCAACTCAAGTCTCTTTAGCTCCAGCTGGATTTTTAAGTCCACTGCAGAAAGGTTGAGCTGTCCATTCTCTGAGGATATTGTATCTCCACTGCCAGTCTGATTGTCCTCCAGGCTGCTGTTTTCTGATGCAGCTGTAAACAAGGCTACAATCAGCTCTGCTTTGGTCAGATTTCCATGCACCAGTCCCCTAGCCTGGCACATCTCCGCCAGCTGGCTCTTTGTCAGCTTTTCATACTCTTCTGCTGACATGCTGCCTGCTCACCCTGACTAGCACTAAGCTAACAAAAGAAATAAAACAATTGTGATCTGAACTCTGAGTATACACTGTTTGGCTATTTTAGAGTACAAAACACTTTTAGAGATTATTGTACATAAGCTACAGGAATTCGCTCTACCCACACCACTACAAGCCAATTAGTGTGTGAAGTAGATCCCACCACTGCACCCACTTGTGATGACCGTGCCTTGGCCCAGCAATCAAGGAGCCTCAATCCTCACCACTAACACCAGGGAGGTTGTCTCCCAGAAGAGAGGAAAGGATAACTAATACATACAGTAAAGTACAATTTCTCTTACGTGCACACAGAGATCACAGTCAGTCTGGGGCTGGTTGCTCCTTTGCTCATCAGGTCCCCAATAAGACTCCCCACTGGCACAGCTATAGGGTCCAGGTCTCAGCCTAGCTGGGCAAGCTAGAACCTCTGGTACCCTCTCTGTCCAACCAGTGCTTTGTGTCCCTGCCAAGTAACTGACACAACTCACACACACACACTTTGAGATAAGTATTTATACAGCTTCACAGACATTCCTGGGAAAGGCTGACACAAATTCTCCAGCTGTGCCCCTTTACCCAGACCATACGGTAGTAATCCCTGCCACCACCCAGCTAATAATATCAGCTACTAAAAGGCCCTTAAAAGGATGTCCAGTTATTACTGTGCAATATTATAATCCAATGGTAGTATGACTAACAGTCAAGGCTTACTTTAGAGTGGCCTTTTACCATAACCTTTATAAATATGCAATGTACTCTAGAGCTTATCTCTACACAAATCAGCCACAGGTAGAAGGTTTTAAAAATATTTAATAATAAATAATTAAAACACAAGACAAAATTACTACACCACAGAGATATCTAAGTGTTCAAAGATCATGCAGAAACTTAAAATAATACAGTAGGACAGGTCTGATTTCAAAGACAAATACCTAATTAATCTTTATTAGCTTTAACTATTCCTACAAGAAATCACAGTGCTAGAAACTTACATGTGAGCTTAGGCAGAGTGCTGAGTTAGATATCCAAGATCAAAATGCTCTCAGTCTCTTGTGAGAAATAGTATTTAAACATTACTAACAAACATGTCTCTAAGGCCCTCCCAAATTACATCATTTTTGACAGGTTTTCCCAGTATTCATATTGAATCATCTTAACACCTGGTCTGAGTTCTCAGGCCACAAACTGCATTATTTAGCAATGTAACACGTGCTCAGAAACTTACAACAATAGAAGAAATTTCACATGTATATTCTAACAGAAACCAGACCAATAAAGCACATTCCACATCTAAATTCTGGTTATAAACTTTAGCCTTAAAACAATGGGCATGAAACCTTCATTCAGACGCACTGGAGCCGAATTCTAACATGAAAGGGTCACAACAAGCTTAATTGAGCCAGTAGAGTGCAATGTTGTCACATATTATGCAGTTTCACATTTCACAGTGTTCTTTTGCACTCAAGAAAACATGCCTGTATTTTACATTTATTTACAAATGCCAGTATTATATATCAAATTCTATTTGACTAGGCTGACAGCCTTCACCCATCTCTTCCCAATCATCACCCCCCCCCCCAAGGAACTCAAGTAAGTTTTTCAAGTGCCCCTTGAGAAACATTGCTTGAGAGTGTCAGGTCTATTTGGGTGTACCTCACCCCATTCCCTATCTTGAGAGCCCATCTGCATTGGCATTGCTACTCCCACTGCGGTGCTGCACTGACATATCATATGCTTGCAACCCCAGACTCCATCTTAACAACTTGGCATTTTGCTGACTGGCTCTGTTTAACCATGTTAGAGGGTTGTGATCTGTCATCACAGTAAATTTTCTTCCAAACAGATAAGGCTGAAGTTTTTGTAGAGCCCACACTATGGCTAGACATTCCTTTTCTACCACTGCATAGCATTCTGGCCTGGGTTGGAGCCTACGAGTGAGATAAACCACTGAGTGCTCTTCTCTTTCTGAAGAAATATGGCTAAGTACAGCCCCCACCCCATAGTTTGAAGCATTCACCTGCACAACAAAGTCTTTGCTGCAGTCTTGACTGGATAACACAGGGGGTCCTCCCAAAGCTTCCTTAAGCTTCTGAAATGCCTGCTCACATGCTGGTATCCACGCTACCTTATCTGGCCTGTTCTTCCTTGTTAGGTCTGTCAGGGGAGCAGCTATGGTGCTATAATTGGGAACAAACTTTCTGTAGTACCTTGCTGTCCCTAAGAATGCCCTCACCTGTTTTTTGGTAACAGGTGCAGGCCATGCCTGAATGGCTTCCACTTTGGCAGTTTCTGGTCTTATCTTACCACTCCCCACTCTATGCCCTAAGTAGGTGACCTCTGCCATACCCACCTGACATTTGCTCAGCTTAATGGTCAACCCTGCCCTCTGTAGTCTGCCCAGCACCTTCCTGACGTGCTGAAGGTGCTCCTGCCTGGAATGGTTGTAGATAGCAATATCATCCATGTAAGCAAGGGCAAACCCTCCTGCTCCTGCTAAGATATGATCTACCAGCCAATGGAAAGTCACTGGTGCATTTTTCATCCCAAAGGACATCTTTGTGAACTCATACAAGCCAAAAGGGGTCACAAAGGCTGACTTCTGTCTAGCACTGGGAGTCAAGGGCACCTGCCAGTAACCCTTGGTAAGATCAAAGGTTGTAAGATACTTAGCCCCACCCAGCTGCTCTAGGGCCTCATCTGTCTTGGCATGGGGTAAGCATCCTATTCTGTGTGACTATTTAATTTCCTGTAATCCACACAGAACCTGGTGCTGCCATTCTTCTTTGGCACCAGTACCACTGGGGGGGGGGGGTGGTGCAGGGACTGTTGGATTCCTGATTCACCCCTAGTTCCAACATTTCCTGTACCTCCTCCCTCAGAGTCTGTTTGATTCTCTCAGGCACCCTATAAGGGGCCTGCCTGGTAGGCTTTTGGTGTCCTGTATCCACCTGGTGCTGCACCAGGGGGGTGCTCCCTGGTTTCCCAGTGAACATGCCCCCAAAATCCTGCAACACTGCTTGGATTTCTCGAACCTGAGTAGGAGATAGCTGCTGGGACAATGCTACCTCTTCCACCGAGGTGTCAGCCTGAGCCTCACTGAGGAGATCAGTCACAAGATCTCTCTCAGACTCCTCCTGCAATCCACTGAAAATGCACAGCACAAGGGCCTCCCTATCATGGTAAGGTTTCATCATGTTAACATGGTACAATTTGTGCCCCTGCTATCTGCCTAGCACTTTCATCATGTAGTTAACATCACTTACATTTCTTACCACCTTATAGGGTCCCTCCCAAGCTGCCTGCAACTCGTTGTGTCTGACAGGAATGAGAACCATCACCTGCTGCCCTACAGCATACTCACTAGCTCAAGCATTCCTGTCATACCACACCTTTTTCTGTTGTTGGGATTCTGCCAGGTTCTGCTGGGCCAGGCCCATGAGTTCCTTGAGCCTTGTCCTGAGGTTCAGGACATATGCCACAACAGACTCCTTGTGAGACTCACACTCACCTTCCCACTCATGTCAAATTAAATCTAGAGGTCCCCTCACCCTATGCCCATACAGCAACTCAAAGGGTGAAAAACCTGTGGATTCCTGGGGAACCTCTCTGTAAGCAAACAACAGATGGGGCAAATATCTGTCCCACTCCCTCTTAAACTGATCTGCAAATGCCCATAGCATGAACTTGATAGTAGAGTTTAACCCCTCAACAAGACCATTAGTCTGGGGATGGTAGGGGGTGGTCTTCATGCGCTTCACCCCATAGGACTTCCACAGACAAGCTAGCAGGTCTGACATAAAATTGGCACCTCTGTCAGACAGTATTTCCTTTGGGAAACCTACCCTGCTAAAAATCTCTAGCAAAGCATTTGCCACCTTCCTAGCCTCAATGTAGGACAAAGCCACCGCCTCAGGGTATCGTGTAGCATAATCCACAATCACTAGGATATACTTTTTCCCTGTGGAACTTGGGGTACTCAGAGGACCCACAATATCCATAGCTACCCTCTGAAATGGCTCCACAATCACAGGCAAAGGCATCAAAAGAGCTCTCACCATGTCTCCTGCCTTGCCTACCTTTTGGCACTGCTCACAAGTCCTGCAGTACCCTGTTACATCTCTGGAAATTCCAGGCCAATAGAAGTTCTGCATAATACTCCTCTTTGTACGTTTTATGCCCATATGACCTGCAAAGGGAATATCATGGGCTATGGCTAGAAGCACCAGATGTTAAGCTCTAGGCACTACCAACTGCTGTACTCTCTCATCTTCTAGCCCTCCCTCAGGGGTCCAATCTCTGTACAGTAACCCTTTGTTCCAGTATACAGGTTCCCCCTTCCCTTGAGAATCAGGTGCCTCCCTAGCTACCTGCCTCAGGCCTTGCAATGTAGGGTCTGAGACCTGAGCCTGTCTCAACTCCCTCCTTGTAACCCTTCCCAGCTTCCCTTCCACTGGAAGTCTGGCATCCTCAGACAGTGGTGCCTCACTGTCAGCCTGGGTACTACTACTCACCTCTACCTTTGCAGTCACTCTGTCCAAGGGACCATCAGTACCCACAAGCAGCTGTGGCTCACCTTCAGTCTCACTGCTACAGAGCAGCTCCCTCCCTGAAGTAACCACCTCAGCAGTCCTGGCTGCAGGTATGCAGTCTGTCTGGGTCTCCCCCAGGCTACCAGACCCACATGCTTGTCTCCTAGCCTTTCTGCTTATAACTGCATAAGTACATAGTACTGCCTCATCCAAATCCTTCCCTCTCAGGACATCTGCAGGATGGTAGTTCCATACCCCTGTTGTCTCAAGACAACCTACTGTTGGCATTTTGTCTTTCCCACTTACTGGCTCCCTCACCTTTGGTTCCCACCTTGCCTCCATGGACATCTGTATGCCACATGGCCACATTGGTTGCATTCAAAACATTTAACCCTAGCTCCTGGACGTGTACCTAAACTAGTGGCTTCCCCTGCTACTGGCTGATTCTGTTGGGGCAGTCTGTGCTGCCCACCATGGGTTCCTTTAGTCCCATGAGCATTACTGGGGGTCCCTTTCCTGTGCAGGGCTACCCTGCTGGCCAGGTATAGGTCTCCCTCCTTTCCCAACTCATTTGAAGTAGCACATTGTCTATCAACTAACGAGATCCTCATGTCCTCAGGCAAATTGCTAAGGGCTTGTTCCCTTACCAAAAGGTCTGCCAGCTCTTTAAAAGTGGTGACCTATCATCCACTCACCCAGCTATGAAAATAAGTGCTCAGTTCAGCAACATATTTGCATACATTTTCATCTGCCTTGCATCTATGCTCACGAAACATTTTCCTATACATTTCAGGTGTTAGCTTAAAACATTCCAACAAGTGTCTTTTTACAACAGTATAATCAAAACAGTCAGTTGTATGCATTTTTGCTAAAGAAGTTACAGCTTTACCATGGAGTAAGGGGGGTCAGGAAACATACCCAGAGCCCTTGGTCAACTTCATACTGTTTACATACCTGCTCAAACATATGAATGAAGCTATCAAAATTATCCCCCTCTTTAAACTGTGGAAGAAATGTGCTGACCTTTTCTGCTTCTGGGGTCCAGTTACTCCCTTCTCCATTATCTCCATGACTCTGGTGAAGAGTCTGCATTTCCCTCTCATGCCTCCTCTGCTGTTCATTTTCATCAGCTTGTAGACTCCTCATTTTCTCGTCTGCTTCTATTTCCATACGCCTGGCCTCCAACTCAAGTCTCTTTAGCTCCAGCTGGATTTTTAAGTCCACTGCAGAAAGGTTGAGCTGTCCATTCTCTGAGGATATTGTATCTCCACTGTCAGTCTGATTGTCCTCCAGGCTGCTGTTTTCTGATGCAGCTGTAAACAAGGCTACAATCAGCTCTGCTTTGGTCAGATTTCCATGCACCAGTCCCCTAGCCTGGCACATCTCCGCCAGCTGGCTCTTTGTCAGCTTTTCATACCCTTCTGCTGACATGCTGCCTGCTCACCCTGACTAAGACTAAGCTAACAAAAGAAATAAAACAATTGTGATCTGAACTCTGGGTATACACTGCGTGGCTATTTTAGAGTACAAAACACTTTTAGAGATTATTGTACATAAGCTACAGGAATTCGCTCTACCCACACCACTACAAGCCAATTAGTGTGTGAAGTAGATCCCACCACTGCACCCACTTGTGATGACCATGCCTTGGCCCAGCAATCAAGGAGCCTCAATTCTCACCACTAACACCAGGGAGATTGTCTCCCAGAAGAGAGGAAAAGATAACTAATACATACAGTAAAGTACAATTTCTCTTACGTGCACACAGAGATCACAGTCAGTCTGGGGCTGGTTGCTCCTTTGCTCATCAGGTCCCCAATAAGACTCCCCACTGGCACAGCTATAGGGTCCAGGTCTCAGCCTAGCTGGGCAAGCTAGAACCTCTGGTACCCTCTCTGTCCAACCAGTGCTTCGTGTCCCTGCCAAGTAACTGACACAACTCACACACACACATTTTGAGATAAGTATTTATACAGCTTCACAGACACTCCTGGGAAAGGCTGACACAAATTCTCCAGCTGTGCCCCTTTACCCAGACCATACGGTAGTAATCCCTGCCACCACCCAGCTAATAATATCAGCTACTAAAAGGCCCTTAAAAGGATGTCCAGTTATTACTGTGCAATATTATAATCCAATGGTAGTATGACTAACAGTCAAGGCTTACTTTAGAGTGGCCTTTTACCATAACCTTTATAAATATGCAATGTACTCTAGAGCTTATCTCTACACAAATCAGCCACAGGTAGAAGGTTTTAAATATATTTAATAATAAATAATTAAAACACAAGACAAAATTACTACACCACAGAGATATCTAAGCGTTCAAAGATCATGCAGAAACTTAAAATAATACAGTAGGACAGGTCTGATTTCAAAGACAAATACCTAATTAATCTTTATTAGCTTTAACTATTCCTACAAGAAATCACAGTGCTAGAAACTTACATGTGAGCTTAGGCAGAGTGCTGAGTTAGATATCCAAGATCAAAATGCTCTCAGTCTCTTGTGAGAAATAGTATTTAAACATTACTAACAAACATGTCTCTAAGGCCCTCCCAAATTACATCATTTTTGACAGGTTTTCCCAGTATTCATATTGCATCATCTTAACACCTGGTCTGAGTTCTCAGGCCACAAACTGCATTATTTAGCAATGTAACACCTGCTCAGAAACTTACAACAATAGAAGACATTTCACATCTATATTCTAACAGAAACCAGAGCAATAAAGCACATTCCACATCTAAATTCTGGTCTTAAACTTTAGCCTTAAAACAATGGGCATGAAACCTTCATCCAGACGCACTGGAGCCGAATTCTAACATGAAAGGGTCAGAACATGCTTCACTGGGCCAGTAGAGTGCAATCTTGTCACATATTTTGCAGTTCCACATTTCACAGTGTTCTTTTACACTCAAGAAAACATGCCTGTATTTTTCATTTATTTACAAATGCCAGGATTATATATCAAATTCTATTTGACTAGGCTGGCAGCCTTCATCCATCTGTCCCCAATCGTCACAGTTCCGAAATCCTGAGTTTCAATGAGAGTGAAGTTTGTCCAACAGAAAATGCTGCACAACTGCATGTGGCCAGATATATGACCCAATCTGTATCACAATCCCCAAAAATATTAATTAGATACACCTTTGATGTGTTAAAAGATGAAAAGCACTCAGCTTTAGGAACATATTAAAAAAAACTACAATGACCAGAGGGATGGCAACCTTTCACTACTGCACCCCTTAAAGTCAACTGTCCCAAAGGTTTAGCTAAGTCACCTTTCTTTAGTGATTAAACCATTCACCCAAAGTCTTGCCCCTTCTAAAAGAAAAAAAAGACATCTGCCAGGTAATACATTTTTTAAACAATCATCCATCAGTAGAATGTACCAGTATTTTTGAACCAAGTCCATAAAAAAAATCTATTGTTACAACCAAAATTTGTGATAAGCTTAGGGGTCCAGTCAGATCCTTTCTTGGTTGGTATTGTAGCAACTGCTCCCTACCAACTTGCCATATTGAATCACAAACATTCTGTAAATGAGATTGCTTAAATCCCCTATCCCAAAACTTTTTCATCATGTCCTGCATTTAAGTATTACATACCGATTCTGAAGAACAAATTCTTTTTAATCTCATAAACTGAGATTTTGGTATATTTCTTATAACGTGGGGGGGGTGGCAATTGTTCACTTGCAAAAGAGTATTTACCTGGGTAAACTTCCTAAAGATGCGATTACTCAAAGTCCCATCTTCCTCCACAGTAACTAGGACATCTAGGAATGTAATCTGTCTGGGGTCATGATGTATACTGAATTGGATACCCCGTTTATTATCATTAAGGTATTCCACAAACTCCAACAAATTTATGACATCAGACCTCCAGACCAATCAACAATCATCCAAATATCATCTCCCAATGTCCATAGATTCTAAATAAATATTATGGGACTCATCATAAAGAATCTGTTCTTCAATAAAACCAATAAAGAGGTCAGCATAAATGGGCGCGAATGACACACCCATAGCTGTACCTGTAAGTTGTAAGTAACATTCCTCTCTGAAATAAAACATATTTTTGTTAAAATATGTTCAGCCACACATAATACGAATGTGTCGAAGCCTGGGCTATATATTAAGGCCCTATTCAGCCAATATTCTAAGGCCAACAAGCCCGCCCAGTGAGGACTGCTGATATACAGAGGTTGCATAGGTTCATAGGTTAGTACTAGGCTAACTGCCCTTGCAAGCCTAGCCAATTATCCTTTGTGAGACTCAAACCCTGCACCTTATGTTTGTAAGGCAAACATCTTAACCATTAGGCCACCCTCCCAATCTTTCACATCTGATGTGCACAATAACCAACCATGATCTAATTGCATATGTTCAATAATGTTCAAAAATTCAGTAGTATCTTGAATCCTAGATCATACCATTTTCAACAAAGGTTTTAAATAATACATATGTAATTCAGATAATGGTTCTGTCAAAGACCCCTTACCAGAAACAATGGGCCTACCAGGTGGACAATTTGAATTTTTATGAATCTTAGGCAAAAGATACAAATATTGTCTCATAGGATCCTGTACTGTGAACTGATGAAATATTTCTCTGGATATAACACCCTCCTCTACCGCTAACCTCAAAAAGCTGTCAATTTCCATCTTAAATGTTGAAGTAGCATCCAGATACATTATTTGATAATTTCAATGGTCTGATAACTGTTTCTGGGCTTCTGCATAGTACATAGCCCAGTCCCATACAACTACAGTACCCCCTTTATCAGCCTTATTAATAACAACTTGTTTATTGGAAGGCAAATCTTTCATAGCCTGCCATTCCACCTTAGTTAAGTTCTTTTTCCTAATGATAGAATGAGCATGATTGCCATGTACCTGGCCTTACTTGTATGAACTGTTGGTAGTTTATTGGGCTTTGTTATTCATGCTGTGGACCACCCTTGGTGTGATATATTTTTTCATCGTCAACTGAGAGCTTATAGGTTCATGGTCAGTGTTACTGGAGCTTAGTAAGGAATTGTGCTATTTATTTATCCGTTCACCATAGTGTGAGGAGTGCTGGCTCATGTGTTGGTATATATCAAGTGTTTTCTTGCCATGCACTTGGCCTTACTTGCATGAACTGTTGGTAGTTTACTGAGTTATTGATAACCCCACAGCTTGCAATCATCTGCAAATTTAGTCAGCCATAAACTTTCAGCATTTGCTTTCATTTCAGAGAAGTGGATGCCAAAAAAGGAATGGGCCCAGTACTAAACAGTGGGGGACTCTGCTAGCGACGGGCCTCTTGTTTGAGAAGACCTCACCTATTTTGATCTCCTGAGTCCCATCGGTGAGTCAGTTGGCTATCCAGCAGGTGATAAAAGGGTTTATACCTAAGTTGCAGAGCTTGTCTATAATGCCCGAGTGGGGTTTTATATCAAAAGCCTTGGCCAAGTTGAGATTAGTTGTGTGCACAGTTTTACCTTCATCCAATGCTTTGGTGACCCTTTCAAAAAAAGTCCACCAGATTTAATAGCATGAACTTCCTTTAACAAAACCAAACTGTGATGGGTCCAGCATTTTCAGGTTACCTATGTCCTCATTTATCATGTCCATGATGATTCTTTCCATGACCTTACATATGAGGCTGGTAAGACTTGTGGGCCTCTAGTTACCTGGATCAGTGGTTGGACCTCTTTTGTGCAGGGAATGACTACAGTCATGTTCCATTCCTTGGGCAAAAAAACCTGGCTGAAGGCTCTAGTTAAAAAAGTAATTCAAGTAGACCAGAGAGTCCATGTTTCATGCTAATAATTAAACATCCTGGGATGTTATCAGGACCCATCGATGCAGTGTTTTTGGCCTTGGAAAGTGCATTGCTGACCTGCCCACTAGAAATGGTTGTGGGAATTGTGGTATGCAGGATTTTGTCTGGACTATCGGGGGTAGTGGGGGGAGAAATTTGAACTCAACCTGTCAGCCTAAATGTTGGCAATGGGCTCTTGCACAGTGTGGGTGACACCATTTACAATAAGTTCTGTGCATTGTTATGTAGTTCCCCTGAGGTTACAGACTGATTTTGTAAATAGCTCAGCATATGCTTTGGTGTTTACTGGGTTTGGGGGTGCTTGGAATTTAGCCAAGGTGTTGCTTAGTAAAGAGAGGTTAGCACTGGAATAGCTCCTAAAGGTTTTTGGTTTCGCTGGATCCGCAGATTTAATTTTTATTTCAGGTAATACTGCTTATGTTCAGATCTGACAAGCAAAGACATTACATTGGGTGAGGAACATTGCCCCCCCCATGTTTGTAAGTACAATTTCAAGGATGTATGTACTACTGGTATTGGCAAAGTTTAGCAATCACTGGGCTTGTGCAATACAACTGGTATAGGAATAGCAATCAATAGAGGGGTAGTTGACATCCTGCACATATATCATATTGGGATGAACAGTGAGGGACTCTAGTACATTGAGGTAGGTAGTATGGGTTTCCTGGGACATGGAGGGGGACCTATAGGTTGCAAGGATATGGTATGAAACCCTGATTATGGTGAGTTACACATATATGAGTTTCAGTGGGTCGTACACTTTAGTCTGGATGTGATGTTGGTTTTAATATAGACTGAGACTCCTCCACCTTTAGTTCCCTCCTTTACAGTAGTTGGTCTAAAAGTGTGAAAGGTATTGTAACCTTGCATTGCTGGTGTACTCTGCATGACTTTAAACCATGCCTCTGTTACTGCACAGATGTCTACATTGTCCAGGGAGAGGAAGGCTTGCAGGGAGTGGAGTTTCTTGTTAAGACTTCTAGCATTGGGCAGTACTACCATCAGATATTATTTCATAGGTTCAGTTAAGTTGGTAGGTTTATCAGTTTGGCATTGCCTAAAAAAGGCACTATAGGGGTGGAAAAGGTCTTTGCCAATATCTGAAAGCGTAGAGGGGACAAATGCAGACCATCCCTGGCAAAACAGCATTTTCTGTCAACCTATCTTCCCAGGCCATCAAATATTTTACCCCCTTGGACTGACATCAGAAGCTAAACCAGTTTCTTAAACATCAGTCATTTTCTGTTGGTAACACGGCATCATCCTTTGAGAAGGTAGGATGCTGCTCAGTGCTAGGTTCATACTTGGCTGAGACACACATTCAGTGAGCTTGATCATGTCTCACTTCATATAGTCAAGGAAGGTATGTCTCAGGTCATTAACAGCCAAATGCACTATGACAGAGTCATACTGGTACCTGTTATTCAATAACTTGAGTGCCTGTGTGACTTGACATATCCTAGCCCTGGAAAGGCAGCAAACTCTGATTCTCTCCTTACTCAGCCTGGTGAGGTGGACATCGGTGTGCCTCACAATAGAATCACCAATGACCAGAAAATTTGGCTGGGTGCTGGTTTGTCTTAAGGGCTTAGCAGTGGAGGTATTGGAAACAGTGTCATTTTGTGTAACAGTGAGTGGCATTTTACCAGAGTGTTTATGTGATGGCTGAGTTCACTTTCTTTGATTGTACTGTGCAGGAGGTCTTAGTTATTTTAGGAAGGTTACCTATAAGTGCCTCAGTATAAGTAGTTTTATGTGTAGAGTCTTTACGCTGTGCAGTAGGCATGGTGCAAGTGTCACTGTCAACCTCTATAGGATTAGTTTTTTTTTTGTATGAAAGAGTTTTGCCTCCAGCATTAAAGGGTACTAACACCTCTTGCATAACTTTATCTGCTTTATTAAGAATAAGGGAATTGTCAGTGTACATGAGGCAGATACTAAAATGCCTCAGAATACCCACATTAACCAGACTTGCTATAGAAAAAAGTCAGGAAGTGCATATGCATGGCTACTGATATACTAGCAAGAAGTGAGGGAAATTTAAATATTAAACAGGTCAACAAAACACAGAACCTAATGTGCAATGCCCAACTAGGCACAAAGCTACATATAATAATATTGACTACAACCCTGCCTAATATTAAGCAACAAGTCAGAAATACAAGTAACAGTAATAGAAAGAACTAAAAATTTCATACAGAACAGCCAAGTCAGAACAGCCCTTTTTCTACAAAAAGCCAGAACAACAAAAACCTTTTTAATTTGCAATAACTAGCTTGGAGCCCAAGTGCTTAAATCAGCTCCTTAACATTAGTGTGACTGCAAAATAAACCAAACAACACTCAAGACTAAGAAGGTCACACAGCAAATAAAAAAGAACTACTGTATATAAAGAAGAGTATTCAGTGTTTGATACATTAAACCTTATTAGAAGAGAGACCATGGATATATGCAAATGAGCCTTTAATTAGATTAGTGAGCCTGCAAAATAAACCATCTCAAGACTAAGAGTAAAAAGGTCAGACAGTAAAGAAATAAAGGCAAAAAACAATCAGAAAGACTCATATAAAGAAGAGTATGCAGTGTGTGATAATTGAAACCACATTAGAAGAAGAGATATATGCAAATAAACCTTAAAAGATATTCTAAGGCTTCTGAAAAATCCACTGACGCTATACTTTTCTAAAGTCATTGTCAATGTATAAATTGCCATAATTATGCTATAGTAAGATCTAAATCTACATGTGTATCCAGAAGTATGTCACTGGTATAGATGTATTGTAGAACTTGTATGTGTATAATTTTTTGCAAGAAGGTTTGCCATCATGCAAAGACAAAGGGACCACAGACCCTTAAGGATGTGATTCCTAGGTTCATAGATTAGTACTAGGCTAAATGCCCTTTTGGGCCATTTTAAGCCTAGAGAATTACCCCACATGAGAATCAAACCCTGCACCTTGTGTCTGTAAGACAAACACCTTTTATCTTTCATGAGGGTCATAAGTCAAACAATATTAGAAATCATTTATACATCTTAGACACTTGTGACAGAATGCTCTTGTGCAACAGAAACGCCAATATTCCACAGTCACTTCTATGTATGTTGTAAGAACCAATACTCCAGAATGTGATGTACAAAACATTCTGATAACAGTATGTGTGATCCCGATATCCTTTGATAGCATCAGCATTTTAAACTATTCATTCTAGAAAGTGCAGATACACCAAAACTTCCTGAATCAGACTGATTCAAAGTATTTTGAAATTATTTGTGTTATTGTGAATTGCCAGTAGTAATATGGTGTCATATAATGTGTGTTATTATGGGTTTCACATTATAATATGGTAGCATATAATTTATGTTATATGTGTGTTACCAGTAGTACTGTGTTATGGTATAAATTATGTTATTTGGGGTTACCAGTAATATTATGGTATCATGTAATTTGTGCTATTGTGGTTACCTGCATTAATATTGTAACATACTTGGGCTGGATTCCAAAAGTACTTGAGTGTGGAAAAACATGCTATACTGAGCAGATGCATCCACGTCCAAAACCAGGGACTCAACCAATCCTAATTCAGTGGATGTTAATGGAGACTGGCAGTGCCATATACCTGATTCCATACAGGGAATTCAGCCTGTAATGCCAGAACACTTCAGAGTTGTATATTGGTGAAAATTGCCAACGTATAACCCTGAAGCAAAATAGTAGTCCCTTCAAGTCAATGGTCTGTTTTTGAGAAATAACATTTCCACCTGGAAGTAAGATTTGGTACTGCAGGCAGTACATCATGGGATGCCACACTGCCAACAGTAGTAAGTTCCAGGTAGAGGTGAAGCTGTTTTGCTACAGTGGAAGGAGCTTTGGGAGGAGACTGATTACTTCACTCATTCATACTTAAGTGCTGGGCAATTTCTCTCAAAACTTCAGTGAGGATAGCTCACACAGATACTATATTTAAAATTAGATGTAATTCACTAATGGACTAATGATCTGTCATGCCTGTCCTGGTCTGTGGACTGATGGAATGCATACACGACAGCTGGCTGTGCTACCTGTCATATATGCATTCTCCCATTCATCTTACAGGTGGAACTACTGTGCAGGAAAACCTCATCACCCCTTAGGGCTGCCTGTATGGTGGCAAAAGAACTGTAGACAAGTAACTCCGGGCAGAGTCCTTGGGTAGGATTCTGCTACACAAGGAATGGTCAATGAGATTCATTACCATAGAATCTTTCATAACTTGACCTACTCCTGGTGTAGTGTAAATCTCAGCCATTCAGTATCTCGGTGTTGTGAGGTACTGGTTTGGGTGGATCCTGGCTGACAGGGTGATAAGATGATGTCAACCCGAAGGGTGGGGTAGATTTCAAAAACAGAATGGGGAGTCTCTTTGTTGCGCTATCCCTAGCTTTTCAAATCTGGGTCTATATGTGCTACTTTACATTACCACTAGTAATATGGTTGTGTAATATTTGTGTTATTGGAGTTACAAATAGCAAAATGAAATTACATATGTTTTGTCTTATTCTGAGTCACCAGCAGTAATATAATATCATATTAGTTGTGTTATTGCAGGTTGCCATTAATAACATAAAATTACATAATTTGTGATTTTCTTCATTAGATCAGTGTTGTGGTAGCCTACGCTATATGGATTATATCCTGCCAAGGATATAACAATTAGCCTATATCCATATTATGGACACTTCCATGTGCCCGAACTGTTGTATGGCTTGAGGAGAGTCATTTAAAGTCAGTAGTTAGGATGCTAAACCTCCAGAACTTTTTGTTGCTGAAGTGCGCTCTCCCTTGTGGGCTCCAATTGATAAATGATTGGGTAGTACTTCATCAAGGCTGGGCAGATAAGTACCCTTCTAGGGAAAATCTTCCACTTTACTTAATTTTCTTCGAAAACATTTACATTTGCTGTAGAAAACTTTATATTTTAACTAAGGATAGCATTTTTAGTGGTTGCCACTAAAATTGCTTCATAAAAGTAATTTTTTTGTTAAATGTACCTGATTGAAGAAATCTGTTTTAAAATACGTTTTTGTGAAAAATGTCATTGTTTTATGTGAAATTAAAGATAGGAGCTTAAAGTTGTGGTTTGAGAATTGTCACTTAAATTTCTACCGCTGAACTGTAAAATTCCTGTCAGGAGTTTCACTGACTGAAGAATTCCCTGCTACATACTTAATCAGGCATTTTTCATGACTAGAGCATGAAACAGGCTTTGGGATTTTTTGGCTGCTTCTCTCTTTCATCTACAAGAAGAAAGTTGTACGGAAGTCTCCATTAGTCAAGCAAGCTTCCTCACTGCCTCAGCTACTGATCAGTACCTCTGTTGTTGACAGATCAGGTAGCTTGGACACATTTTCTCTCGATCCCACATCCTTTACTCTTTGAAAAGTCACTAAGGACCAAGAGTTAAGCATATCAAATGAGGCTGTTGGGTTATTCCCTTCAGGCAAGGAAGAAGCACTCTTGTCAGTTTCAGAAAAGAGAGTGCATAATGCTTTACTGCTTTGCTTGGTTACATTCACAAAATTTCCAGAGGATGTGAAAGCTGATATACTGAATTCTCCCCGAGATAGTGAGTTATTGCCTGGCCCCTCTTCTGTTGTGGTCCTGAAAAGATTTGATGACACAGAGAAGTTAATTCAGGAGATCATGCAGATTTTTCAACCCTCTTTCCTAATGTTTAATATAACATTTCCTTCCATTTCAGGTTCTTTTTATAGGAAAAAGAGCAAACAGTCTCAGCAAGGTACAGGCAAACAAAATGTCAAAAAGCAATGGCAAGGAGGCTCTAAAAAGAATGGGGAAGTGTCCCAGAGCCAAAGACAGTCCAAAAAGAGAGTGACTATATGCCCTTTCAGGTCTTTCCCCCCCTTACCACCCTGGCTACCCATTAAAACTTTGCCAAAGTCTAGGTCTTTATTTTGCTAAGTGGCATCAGATAACCTCAGAAAAGTGGGTTCTATGAATCATTCAGGAAGATTACTTTTAACAGTGGGAGGCCCTTCTTCCTTTTCAAGGGATTCCTCCTTATCCCTTAAACCAAATTTCTCTAGTTCCTCCAGTTCTGGAGCAAGTGCTGTCTTTGGGCATCATAGAACCTGTTCCCCCAGAACAAGCAGGTAAAGAATTTAATTCAAGAATCTTTCTGGTGCCAAAGAAACAAGAAATTTTGAGAGCAATTCTAGACATTTCTTTTCTAAACATTACCTTACATGAAATTCCCAAAGTTCAAAATGTTTTCCCTTCAATCTCTGTTAACCCTCATCATACCTTACAGTCTGTTGGTATCCCTAGATTTAAAAGATGCCTATCATCACATCCTATTTCTGAAAGACTTCAGATGGTTTCTAAGATTTCCTGTGTCTGGCTTACATTTTCAGTTCTCTGTATTACATCTGGGCTATTTTCAGCTCCAAGGATGTTTGCAAAGTATCTGTTATCAGTCTTAGCTTATTGCAAGTTGCAAGGCATTCACAATTTTCTATAGTTAGATGCCTGTTTTATATTTGGGGACTCTTTCTCAAAATTTCAGAAATCTCTTACTTGAGTAAAGGACCCCCTTCTCAGTCTGGGGTTCCAGGTAAACATACATACATTTTCTCTCATTGTTTCTCAGAGGTAGTATTTCTGGGATGCCTTCCAGCTACATCTCTCATAGGTAGGTTCATAGGTAAGTACTAGGCAATGACTCTGTAGACCATTTCAAAGCTAGTCAAAAAAACGTATTCAAAATTAACCTCTAGCCTCAAGGAGGGCAAGACAAGAGGGACTGTGAGATAATTTGAGGCTGCCCATCCAATTATTTAGGTTTACCTTGAAGATGGCAAGGGTGCTACTTTGCTTGACATGTACTGGAAGTTTGTTCTAGAGATGATGAGGGATGCATTGGGATGTGACTCTATCACTCCAGCATGTGTTATTTATCTACTGATGAAGGTTTAGTTCTTTTAACTGCGTATTTTATGTACTCTTAGTTTTACAAAGAAATAGATCAAATAGGGTTGGATCTTTTATAGTATAAAAGGCTAGAAATAAATCTCCACAAAGGAGTCTTTAAGAGACTGAGTACAGAGAAGAAAAATGGCTGCCAGTCTATCCTGACAACTAAGATTTTTGAGGCCACTTATAGTTTTAGTTATGAATCTCTGAGGTCTCTCAAGTCATGTGATACATGCCAAAAGGTATGTTATATCCAATAGTGGGTAAAAGGGAAGTAAGACTTCTTTGGATCTAGTGGAGATGCCTTTGGAAATTAGGCCAAATAAAAGGCTTTCTGAACTGCTGTGGAGATATGATAAGGAATTATCAACAAGAGTACCCAGATCCCTTACAACAGTGTCTGATGGGAGGGGTTCATCTCCTATATGGCAAGTGAAACTGTTCTGTTTACCAAAATGAGCTATGCTAAATTTTTGCATCTAATTTGAGACCATTGTCCTTCCATCAGTTGTTAACATGGTCTAAGCTGTGTTGGAGCCATTGCGAGTCATCTGCAAACTTAGTTAACCATATGCCAGAAGTGCTAGCCTGAAGGTCTGAGAAATATAAGCCAAATGGGAGAGGGCTCAAAACTGAGCCCAGTGGTACACCACTAGTAACTGTTTTGCTTTCAGAAGAGGTACCTGCTACTCTAACCAGTTCTGAGTTCTATCAGACAAATAGCTATCCATTGTACAATGTAAGGATATAAGAATATATATTCAGATTTACAAGTCTATCATAATGCCTGCATGGGGAATAGTGCTGAAGGCCTTAACCAGCTGTAGATATGCTGTATGCACTGCATAACCACTATACTCTGCTTTAGTTACTTTTTCAAAGACATTAATGAGATTAAAGAGGCAGGATCTTCCTTTGATAAAGCCAAATTGATGATGGGCCAGAGTTAAGAGATTTTCAATGTCCAGATTCATGAAGTCTGAGATAATGCACTACATAGCTTTACATATGAGGCTAGTGAGAGTAATGGGTCTATAGTTAACAGGGTCCATGGTTAGGCTATCCGTGTGCAATGGCATTGCAATATCTATTTTACAAGTTTCAGGAATGTAAGCACTGGAGAAGCTTAAAGAGTTTAAGTAGTTTAGAATAGCTGTATTTGGCACTGATAATCAGATGCTGGGGTGCCTTCTGTGCGGTGTCTGCATGTCCTCCCTGTGGTCACGTGGGTTTCCTCTGGGTGCTCTGGTTTCCTCCCACATCCCAAAGACATGCAGTGGGTGGATTGGACACTCTAAATTGGCCCTAGGTGTGAGTGTGTGTGTGTGTGTGTGTCTTCTGTGGAAGGTTGGGCGCCAGGCTGGCAACTCGACACCATAAAACTCCACTGCCAATCATGAGCAGACAGATGATCCGCTGTGGCGAACCCTAACCGGGAAAAAGCCAAAAGAAGAAGAAGAAGGTACTGATAATCAGACAGCCTGGTATGTTATCAGTGCCTATAGTTGAAGTATTCTTACTTTTTGAAAGGGCTGAGAGAACTTGTTCCATAGTAATTAAAGGGAGTTGCTGGAATTAGGGAACTTGTAGGATAGCTATAACAGTGAGTGGGGTAAATGTTGAACTAAATTTGTTAGCTAGGATATTAGCTATATCCTTCGGGTCAGAGAGGGTAGTATTATTGTGGACTAGCTCTGAACTCTGTTATCTGTTAGTTCTTAGTTTCCTGACATAGTTAAAGAAAGATTTACAGTTATTTTTGGTTTTAGTGACTAGTTTAAATTCATACTCAGCTTTCAGCCTAGTGGTTCCCTTAAGCTCTTTGTTAGTTTCCTTAAGTGTGCTGTTAAGGGAGTTAGAATGAGACCTCTTATAGGCATTAAGCAATTTCTTTCTCTTATTATTTAATTTATTTATAAATGCATTCCTCCGCAGGGGTTTGCTTTTAAATTTCTCATTATATTTGTTGTGGGTAGGGACTGCCTTATCAATATAACTATTTAAGTTGGAGTGGAAGTCAGAGAAACATTTTGCAGCTTTAACAATAGGATCCTTCAGCAGAAGATTCAATAGAATGTATTTAGGTCATTAAGTGACTGCAGAAGGCTGGCATTTGAGAATATCCGAAGTATCACCTGTTTTAAAGGAAAAGGTCACTAAATTATGGTTTGATTTAACAATACATGGTGACACATATGGAGCTGTGCAAGAAATGGCCATATTTGTGAACACTAGATCCAGGATAATTGTGACCTGTAGTAGGATGGTTAACTATATGTGAAAAAGAGTTAGCATTTATAATGTCAAGGAAGTGCTGGGCATGCCGAATATTGGCAGGATAGTTGAAGTCCCCCAGTAGAAAGATCTTGGGTTTAATGGGAATTTCAGCTAATATGTTAAGGTCGCTATCATACTCAGAAGAGGACGTAGAGGGAGTTGTATAGCTACCTTTGAAGTAATAATTAGTCTTGTTTAGGATGATTTGGACTTCTAGGAGTTCATATGTGGTGTCTCAAGGAATCTGTCATGATGTGGTGATATCCTTGACAAACATTGATACTCCGCCACAATTGTCAGTGGGTCTGAAGATGGGATCGACATTATACCCAGGAACAGACTGAGTGCTTTCATTGCCCAGAAACCATGTCTCTGTAACTATTACGTATATGAATGGTGAAGTTGCAGGAAAGCCTCAAGTTCAGGCATTTTTTGTTAAGACTCCTGGCAGTGAGTACAGCCACATTAATGTGTTCCAAATTAGAATTTTCTATACTGGAATATGAATCAGATGGACTCTGCCTAAAAAAAGGAACTATGGGGACAGCAAAGGCTTTAGTCTAAATTCAAAAGCCATCTCATCCCAAGCTGACACATAGTAGATCCCCCTAGAATGACACCAACTACATAGCCAATTACTAAAGCCAATTATCTTATCTTTGAATCTCAGCATCATCCTGGGTGATGGCGATATACCACTCAAGACCAGTGTCTTTCCTGCTTCATACACATGCATAGCAAGAGCAATCATATCCTTCTGCATGTCCCTCTGGGTAGAGTGTCAAAGTTTCATTCACTCCCCCTCACACATGGAACACTATCAAGTCATAATCATATTTGTCATGATGGAGAGGATCTAAGAGCCCTTGTTACATCCCAGATCCTGGGTCCAGAAATACAGCTATCTGTCACCCTATTCTTATCCAGCCTGGTGAGTACGGTGTCTGTATGCCTTACAAAATAATCACCTATTGCTAAAACATTACTATGGTTTGGTCTGAATGGGCCATAAGGCCATGGAGTCTGCACCTTTGTGACCGTTAGAGGTATGTATCTTAGGTGTGGGAGTGAAGGGTGAAGGTAGATGTGTTGATGTGTATATTAATGTTCAAGGTTTCTTAGTCTTTAGCCTGGCAGGCTTAGGTATTGTTCTTTTAACAACATCAGCATAAGTTGATTTAGTGGCATGAAGGCCTTTCTTCCTGAGGACATGAGTATCACACTATTTCTCCTGCAGCAAGGTTGCACAGAATATCCCCTCACTTGCACAGTGATGCTCATCACACCATTTCATGTAATGATATGCACTGATTGTTTCTGATTACCTGCCAATGAGTACTTTTGCTGGTTACTAGTAGTAATATGGTATCACTTGATTTGTGCTACTGTGGATTACCTCTTTTAATATGGTAGCATATCATATGTGTACATGTGACTAACAAGTAGAGGTAAAAGTATCATATAATTTGGATTATTCTGTGTGTTATATAATCTGTTTGTTATTGTAAATTGTCAATAATAATATAGTATCAATAATTTGTTTTACTGTAGGATACCAATAGCAATACATTTGCTTTATTGTGGATTATCAGTAGTAACAGAGTATTGCATAGTCTGTGTTACTGTAGGTTACCTTTGTAAACAGTCACATAAAAAGTGTGGTATTCTGGGTTACCTATTTTACTAGAGCAGCATATGATATGTCTTTACCAGTAGCAATATAATATCATATAATGTGTGTTATTGTGGGTTATTCATATTACATAGTATGTAATGTCTGTGTTATTGCCAGTTAGCAATAGTAATATTGTATTGTATAATTCATGTTACTGTATGTTAGCAGTAGTCATAGGGTGTCATATAATGTGTGTTATTATAAATTACCAGTAGTATCATAGTACCATATAAATTGAGCTATTGTGTGTTACCAGTGGTAATGTGCTAGTGCATAATTTGTGCACTGTTGTGAGTTACCAGCAGTAAAATAATATCATATAATTTGTGTTATTGTGGATTACTAATAACAATATGGTATTGTGGGTTACCAGTAGTGATACAGTATTTTATAATATATGTTATTGTGGGCTACTGGCATAATATGCTACCATATAATCTGATTATTGTGGGTTACCAGTTGCAATATGGTATCATATAATCTGTGTTATTGTTTGCTACAAATAGTAATATGGTATCATATAATTTGTTATTGTTTGTTACTAGCAATAATATGATATCATATAATTTGTGTTATGGTTTACCAGCAGTAATATGGTATCATATAAATTGTGTTATTGTTTGTTACCAGCAGTAATATGGTATCTTGTAAATTGTGCTATTGTTTGTTACCAGCAGTGATACGGTATCTTATAAATTGTTATTGTTTGTTACCTGCAGTAATATGGCATCATATAATCTGTGTTATTGTTTGTCACCAGTAGTAATAATATGGTGTTATATTTCCAGTCCATGAACTTTAGACTATGCATGCAATTCACCAGAATAATCAGCTGACATAAAGATATTGCAGGAAGGTAGTCCTCAAAAGCTACTGATAAAGGTTAAAGATAATCTTTTCATACTCTTATCTACAAAGAACTCTGTACAAAGATAAATATTCTTTAGAAAATACTGTCACTTTTATTTACTTAGTTAACAGTTCATCTTGACTCAAAGACAGACTGCATGACCAGTACATCCTCACAGGTAAATATACTTTCCAGCTGCAGCATTTCTTCAGGTTCCTTTTAGAGGGCTCGTTTTTATCTCTAGTGATGTTAGCCCACCACATTGTGGTCCATCTGAGCTAGGAAATTTGTTTCATGTTGACGTGCCATGGGAATAATGCAGATGTGATGATTTCTACTTCTGCATTGCTTGATATTCATTACATACTACATACTGTGGGCTGGATTCCAAAACAAAGTTGCACACTGCTTGGTGCACCAAAAACAGATGTCAGGAAACTGGACATGATTCCAAGAAGTAGTGAAAGAAAAGCAAAAGTAATAATTTGCTCAGTGCAAGGTAATTGCAGATATGCCAGCCAGATTCTTAAAGCCAACAGGTGCACCCAACAACAATACAATGAGACATGTTAATATACAATTGCATTTATGGAATCACTCAGTGGAGGCCATAGGCATTGTTCATAGTTGCAACTGATTTCAGGTGAATAATAGCTCATCTCTCTGGATTCAGCATTAAACTTATAAACAAAAATGCAAGCTGCATTAAATGCACTTCAACAGGCCAGAATTCTACAAACTATATTAGAGGATAATCTGCCAATACATCCTAGAAGACAGCCAGCATGGCACCAAGTCAGGCTCCAGTTAAGCCAGCTTTCTGAGCAGACAATAATTGATAGATACAGTTTAGATTGAGAGCTGGTGCAGACTATGTGTAGGATGTGTACACCCCACATGTTCTCACATAGTCTGTGGGGTAAATCTCCCAGAGGAAACAATGGTGTGCCTGAGTATGGGTACGCTGGCCTCTGGGACATTTCACTAGCATATGGGTGATGCTGTAGGGGTATTCCAGACAGTTGCAAGTCGCATACTAGTCTTGGCAGTTATGTCTCAAAAAGAGGATAAATTCATCCACTTCCCAGCAGCATCCAGGGAATGCCAAACTGTTGTGGAACAGCTATATACCATTGTCAACTTTCTTCATGGTCTTGGTGCAACTAAATCTACCCATGTACCAATAAAATCCCCAGCGTCAGATGAAGTGGAACACTACATCAGTAGAAAGGGGTGGCCATCGCTCAAGTGTCAGGTAGTGTGCTCTGAGGATTGCTTCATTATTAATCTTATGGCAACACACCCTGCTAATGTGCATGATTCTGCAATATGGAAGAAAAGTGAGCCGAGGTCCATTTTTCAACAGGGTGACATCCCTGAAGGGCTCCTATTCGGTAAGTATATGATCACAGCTATAATGTAATCTGAACCAAGACATGTTACTGTTAAGCAATATGTCTGACTGTGTGTATTCCTCTCCAAACAGGTGGCAGGTGGCTGCATTTATCCACTGGAACCCCGGCTCATGACACCATTCAGAGCCCCATCTACATCTGCTGATGATGCATTCAACAGAGTGCACACTGTGGCATGTAACATCATTGAGCAAGTGTTTGGTATTATGAAATCACATTTCCAATGTCTGGACACATCTAGGGGTACACTGCAATACACAATAGAAAAGACATCACAGATGATCACTGTGTGTGCTGTGTTACACAATATGTTATCAACTAGCCATGGTGGCCTGACAGCTCTAGGTATGGGTGACCTACCCCAAGAACCCCAGATGTCTGACATGGTGCTATCAGAGCTGTCACAGAATGATCAGGAGCACACAAGAGTGAGAACAAGCAGACATGAGTGACAGAGACTGCAGCCATAAATGGTAGCCCAAGTGACAAGGCAGCATCTGGCTCAGAACTTTGAGTCATAACACGTCACATGAACCCAAGTACGCAGATAAACCCATGATGTTCACCTGGTGGTAGCCCATTACTGCGTTACAGCTGACAATTACAGTAACATATCCAGTAGTTGTGCCTAAGGAACACCATACATACCATAATAACATTTGATATGTAACTGATTATACACTTATGTGCACAAAAGAAATGAATATATGTGGATGTGTGTAGACTAGTAATTGTTATCGGACTACTGTAGGCAAAGTCCACTGCCAATGGCAATAATACCTATATGTTTATGGCACACATATTGTGCTCACAACAAAAAAAATTATGGCCAGGGAGGCTGTCTGCATAGTTGTAATGAGTGTGTGTATGTAGCAGCATAATGTTTGTATGACTATGACTATGCCTATTGGATTATGCATGGGGGATTGTGATATAATGTTGCAACTACATATAGGGGATGCATAATAACATCAACATGAATTATGCACACATTTTAGGAATGTGTTATTCTGTAGGACATGAGGCTAAACAGCAAATAACAACAGATGCAATAGGAACACTAAGATGTGCCATAAATGTCCTGGCCTGTAACATGTAACACAATAGTATACCATACATGTGGTTGCATTAGGATGACTTGTACAGCTGCATTGATGAAAGGTATGACAGACCAGTCATGGGACACTTACCAGTGTATCAGTAAGATTACAATATCTGCGTAAGTGAGTGTAAATAAGTATGAATGGAAAAGCACACATTAGTATTACTGTAAATGATGCATATAACAAAAGTGCAAAAGGAAACTGCAAGTGCAGGGTTTATTCAGGTGGATGCAGCAGCAATAGCATAATAAAGTGCCAGACATAACACCTGTACATACTCTGAAGTATGACTGTGCATACAATAATGGCAGGCAACATTGGAATGTTGTAAGAAGACAATAAATGATGTAGACTATAGGTAGTATGATGAGGATATTAACTTATGTGGGTGACGTATATCAGGTATGGATGAGAAGTGAAACGGAGACATCTGTAACACAAAGGTATGTCCACATAAATATCAGTATAGAACAATACAGAGAACCTGGGCATATGTACAACATGACATAACATATAGGCAGTCAATCATGTCCGTCATACAAGAGACAGCGTGTGGCATCAGCTATGTCATATACTACAAGCCTGTACAGTATGTAGTTGACAGCACAGCAGTCATCATTGCCACAGGGTCAGGATGACACAACAGGGTACACACTGTGGTAACTGCCAGTGTTACATTAACACAGATGAGGGAGCCCATGCTAATGGCTCACAAAGCAGCCCTGGCTGCTCCTGCCACATGTGGAAACATTATGCCCCTGATACTGTACCATTGAATTGGATGTGGTGACATGTCTATGGTGGGACACAGTGTGAATCTGAACATGGTTGTGGATAGGATTACAGGCTGTGACTGCTGAGGCCTGATCATAATAACTAATAAATAATCTGGTGTAATAAATAATCTGACATTTCTTAACTTGGAGTTGTGTTCTACAGTTGCTGTTTGTTTTCTGACTTGTTTTCCACTGCACACCCTTTGTCCTATGCTTGATCATAGTAACCAAGAGCAGCTGTGTGTGCACATTGCATCACAGACATTAATGGATGATGGTCATGCGCAGGTCATGCAAGAGGTGGTCTTCCTCTCCTTACAGGTGGTAATCTGCTAATAAGTGTCAAGTATGTAGCATCTGGGATGTTCTTTGGCACTACTCTAACACTGCTGTGACAAAGCCTTCAAAAGAATGTGCAACAGATACCATATTATCATGCTGTACAGCCAGTATTGCCATGACCTCTCCGTGCCTGTCTTCTTGATCCTCATGTAACACACACAGCTTGTGTTCTGCATGATCAGTAGCATGTGCAAGTGCACACATGTCATTGCCATGGCATTGCTGGGAATGTCCATGTGCCTGTAAGTACAGACATACACCATCAGACACACATCCATACATACCAGCCACATGACATCCTACAGACATTAGTACTTCACTATCCAATATCTGATGGCCCAACATCTTCAGACTGGCTAGCCAAACTATCACCTCTATCAGAGGCTATACCCCAGGCCACAGGACTGACCCCTCCAGGACATGACAATGTTGACCCCAGTGCAGCACACAGTGTGTCATTACTTGTACTGTGTGAATGTGGTACATCACAACCTGCCTCAGGGTCAGGGGATAGCTTTGTGGAGGAGTTGGGAAATGGATGTGCTGCAAACACAGAAATGTGACATATCAGATACATACAAAACAGTTGCATGGGACAGAGATATGTGAAAATAGTCTGACACTTCACTAACTATACATAACTGGAATGGAAATATCCACTTATCTGATCGGTATGCCCATGGGTGGTGCAATGCCCCTAGAGAACAGTAAAATGCATTAGTAGGCATCATAAATGCAAATGTAATCGGCATTGTAAAAGTGCTTATACATGCACACATACCAGACTTTCCTCCAGCTCCACCACCTGTGGTGTGTGTTGTGATGCCACTTTGAAGTAAAAGAGCATACAAAACAAATAATTATGAAGCAGTCTGGTACACATACCATCTACTGTATGTTCAGGTTTTTAGCAATACATTCAACCCTATATGAACAGACAGACACATACTTGAAGATTGTTGATGCCTGCTTGTGTAAGTAGGCCCTGTGAAGGTGAATACATCATTAGACAGGTTGGTCACAATAACACCTAACTAAACATCAATATGCCACATATAGAGTCACTCTTATTAGGCCTGTCATCATCAGACAAGGCCACCCTCACTTCACATTGGGATGCATCTGTGAATTACAAACAAACATATATGAATTAATTGTGCAGCACTGTGACATCATCTAGGTTCAGCTTTAGCAATGTCAAACTTATCTGAGTAGACAGACACATATCTGATAATCAAGGATGTCTGGTTGTTATAAGAAGGTCCTGTTAAGATGAACAAATATGCATTAGACAGATTGATCCCAATAACATCTAATTAAAGGTTAATAAACCCCATATAAAACAAAAAAAGCAATGACAACTGTGCAGAATCAAAACCTTGTAACCAAATATAGTGCACCAGTGAGAATAACCTCCAAGGAGTAAACAAAAAATGTTTGAAAATATTTGATACAGAGCCACACACAAAGTTAAGTGCTTTCATACTATTCAGTAGTAAAGGATGTCATCAGGACTAAATCAAAAAGTACATAATGCCTTATGTAACCTCTCCAGTTGATTGTCGGTTAATTACTTAAAAATACAGTGTATTTAACCACTCATTAAGGTTAAAGATACAGAATAACATTACTGGGCTCCAGAAAATTAAAATAGTGATTCTAATGTGTGTACATGCATTTGTTTCATTGTGCATAAATACATACCACAAGTAGGCTGCTAATGACTACGCATTTCTGCATTGTCTACATGAATCTGACAGTAACTTATGTTGTTTTGTTTTATTTGATGAACAGTGTCATGCTTCTATTTTACACACGCTTTACACATAATTCACAGTATAACTGTGTCACATGTGTATTATTGGTTGTTGACGTACAGAAGCATAGTTATGAAATACACATATTTGGGGATTGTTGGCTGGAAAGCAGGTAACCTGCTTTGTTAAAAACAGTACCCTTGTCTAACAGTGCATGGTGATATAAAAATAATTTGATAAAGAACAGCAGCAAGCTAGCTGCATAGGTAAAGACATTCAGCTGTAACATAGGTGCTCCGGCGGAACCATAGAGTGAGGGGAGAGGGGGTGCCCCCCCCCCACACACACACTTTAACCAGAAGTCCACGGTGGAGTTTTTCTTTAAAGCCAACCTGTCACACACTAACTTTGATTTAAACAAAAGCATGCTCGGAAGTTAAACTACCGCTGTTGCTGGTGAGTGTCTGCGATTCTGTACAAGGTCGGGAACTATTCTTCTCTTCCTCTCTGGTTTCTACATGCATTTATTTTGTTGACTGACTCATCTTCTGATACCTGCAGGCTGTGGATAGGCTGCTCTCCTGGAGTTAAGATAGTGTTTTTATTTAATTTAGGTATGCTGCAACACATTTATCATGTTTTTTTTTTCTTAGATTGCATTTAAATACATTTTTTAACCTTCTGTAATTCGATCGGTACTCCAACTAACTACAAGCCATCACATTCCAGAACGTTTAAAAAAAACTAATGTGAGTGCGTGCATGCCAGTGTTTGCAAGTGTGTGTATGTGACTACGTGAGCGCATGTGTGTAACTGAGGATATGTGGATTTGAGCGAATGCATGTGTACATGCGAGTGCGTGTATGTGAGTGCTAAATTCCAACCACTCACATTTCAGCCTTCAAGTTACCTCAGTCAAACAAATGCAGTTCAGTTAAAGGCTGCAAAGCAAACAGCTTATGGATGGCTATTATTTGTATACAGTAACCATGTTTCTGATGGATGATTTGTTTCGGTTATTTATGGTTGTCCAATTTATATAGTGAACTGAGTGATATTGGTTATTGAGAGATCAAAGAATGCAGGCATTTTAAATGCTTTGGGATCCACTAAAAAAATAAAAAGTGTGAAGTATGCATCAGCCAGTCATATACCAGCAGACAGGGAGTCAGTTTTAAAAATTAATTTATTCCCGAGTATTGACATGTCAAAGTTTTCATTTTTATTTACTAGATGTGGATGTCAATATATGGCTGTTGCATATAGGAAAGCATTAAGTATGGTATGCAAGATTGCTGACCACACCATAAAGCCAGACACAAGCTGTAAAGAAATTACAATGAGAACTTGTTCAAAATATCCCTTTTGAATATAGGTAATTGACAAGGTTATAAACCTGAATTTAAATCATCATTGTCTAGATGTATGCATAGATTAGTATATAGATGTTTATCGTTTTTGTGCTTTGGTATGCTTATTTTTTTAAGTTCTTTCTTCCATTTGTGACAGATTATTTTTCCCCTTGAGCTGTAGTCTGCCATTTTCAATTTACCATATTCTTTATGGCCTCCATAGCAATATTTTTATGCTAGAATATGTTGTTGTTTCTCTAGTACAGCGACAAATATTATAGAAAGGACATTACAAAATATGGGACTCAAAAATGGTGCAATTCAGCTTCAAGTGTTTTGAGTATTACCATTTGAATTTTAGGAGCTTCAAGGAAAAAGATAGAGATATACATGTATACTATGCCTGTGATAATGGTAACATGTACTAGCAGAATCTTTCTGTCTTTTTCATAGTTTACTTTATGATGGGGAAATGCTTCCTTTTAAGAATTATAATTACAGCCTGTGCAGGCAGAATTATGTTTACTTCACTAATAAGTTTAAAGTCATGTATTGTAGTAGAAACTGTTTCCAGTTTTCTTCCCTAGCAGACTAGAACTGTCAAATTCTCTTTGTAAATGCAGTTCTACTATAGTTTCCTTTACAATTTCCTCTCAACCAGCTATCCCCACCATGCATGTTTTGTGTGTGGTCCCTACTGATGGTTGTGGGTTTGTGTGTCTGATCCCAATTATCTAACTGATGTGCTTGCTTTGATGTGGACAATATTTATCACCATCAAAACATGTGCCGTTTAACAATGTTAAGAATTTTCATGAGATCGGTGAAGGAAGGTAACAGTAAATTCATCTAACATAGTGACTAATTTAGGCCTTTTTACTTTGTGTGCTGCATATAAGATATTGTAAGCTTGATGGAAAGTGTAATAGCAACAGATGTGCAGCAGTACTACTTATATGGGGAGTTGGTAAAAACGTTTGGCTCTGTTGATCAAAAGTAACACACATGAGGAACAGACCAAAAATATGACACAAAATCAGGGACAGTCAAACATATGCTCTGATCCCTCAACCTCTTAGGGCAAGAATCTGGAGAAAGTGTGAAAGGCTTGAAATCATGGGCAAATTTTAAGCTTTACTCTTGTCACCAAAGCAATGGATGAAGGTAAAAAAAAGTAAAAGGAAATACCAAAGGGCCTTGGCTGACTAAGTTTGAGATGACTGCAAGCTAGGAGCAGTTATTGAATCTGCAAATGACTTAACCATCATGCAGAAAGCTTTGTCCCAAACAATAACTGGTGCCAGAATCATGAATTGAAATTACACCCCAAAAAATACATTATTGTACCCTTTGGGAAGTCATCTACTCCAAGGAACTGCTAAATTGATAATGCTCCCTGAGAACTGACCTGGTTGTTTGGCATTTGTAAACGTGTGTGTATAGTGACTTAACTTTTGACCAACATATGCCCAGAGTCATAAGAAAGTCTTTCTATATTGCACAATTTATAAACAAATTGATTTTGTCTAAATCTAGAGATGTTATTGTCCCCCTTTACAAAGCCCTCATTAGGTGAATCATTTTGTATAATGCCCACTTGCCCACTTTGGCATGCATCTGTCCAGACCCATGCAACAATTGGAATATACCCGCACAGATTCCTTACTAAAAGGATACAAGTCCTAAACAATAGGTCTTGCATGAACCACCTCAAAGAATTATCACTATACTCAGTATCCTACAGTGTGCTTAGAGGTGACGTGTCTGGCATACAAGGCATCCTACGACCTAATACATATGGACCTACTGAACATCAGCAAGTCAAATGGCATCAGAAATACTCAGTCCAGGTATTTAAACTGAATGTTGTGGAGAGATAGATATATATCACAGAGGCTACCACTGTTTCAGAACAGAGTATCCATTCAAGTAAAACAAAGCTCATCCCTGTCCATATTTAAATGCAACTTGGATCTAAGGATGGGTAATCGAAAGTGTACCCCAGGATTGCACCTTGTGCCACTAATGGATAGAGGCAGTTCCTAAATGCTGCATCCCTTACATGGGTCCCCTCAAATTATCAGATTATCTATGGTATGATCACTGTTATTCTTACTAGGGCTAATATATAATTATCAGCCATGGGATAGGTAAGACCAATCAGGAAACGTTAATTCAAGCACCAAAAGGGAAATTGGCTAAGCTTAAAATGTTTTCTAAGTGAACCTATGTTGTGGTAGTAAATATTTTTAAAAAAATTGCCCTTTTTAGATCACCAAGTGCCCCTCTCACCCTTCGCCCCCCCAAATCTTCAACAGCTTCCAGCACCTATGAGCTGTAATATTGAGTGTTGTGTGTATGTGACTTCAATCACCACATCTCTACTGTTTAAGACTTCTATAATGCTGTCCCTTTGGTGTTTTGTATAGTTGTACAGGGTGTGCTCCCATTATTTGCAAAAACACATTTATATATATAAGCTGTGCATCTGTGACGTTTTCTATGCTACAACACCTATTCCTTGTATTCTGCACATGACTACACATATTGTAGTCCACAAATGTATGTTATTAACAGTGGTTGTACAGTGTTGACACTCTGCAAAACATTTTTGGCTTATTAACATGTGCTTATCATAATTATCAGATTTTCTGCATATAGGTAATAGTTTTATACATATGAACTATATATATATATATATATATATATATATATATATATATATATATATATATACCTATATAGAAATCACAGTCCACATAGCTACTTGCGATTGACAAGATATATCTGTATATTCATTCACGTGTGTATATGTTGCTGTACACACAGCAAAAGTAGGGGGTTTATGATACTCTCCACTGTTCAACATTATGAGTAGGTCAACTTTCTCATCATAGAACTTCACATCTTTATATGTTTGTTGGCATACATTCAATATTGCACATTGTATGACTGACAGACAGTCTACGTAACAGTATCATGTTGTTTAAATGGTTAATAATAGCATGCCAGTACAACAGGACCTCTTTCAACAGCTGTGCATAGCATAACATGGGTAGCTAGACAGGTGGAGTTCTGGACTCTGATGCAAACATACGTTGCTGGTATAGATTTGAATCTAGCATATTCTAGGTAGTTGCCAGTTATCCATGTGTGCTGGATAATTCCACATGTGCATGTATGAGTATATTTACATGGTCATAATAATCAGATTGGATAAAATGTATGACGTGTTTGATACATACCTTCAATTATTGACTCATGACCAGTTTTAGTATATTGAGGTATAAAACGATGATTGTATCTGTTTATACTGATGTCATTGTGCAGTCCTTGAATTAATTATATGTACAACTGCATATGACACATATACGAGTATTACTGTAGTTTCAACAGTGTTCTTTTTTTTATCTTCCAACAGGTACAGATGAAGTAGACAGTAATCTCACAATAAGTATAGTGTGTATTCATTGCACAGAGGAGCACCATCAGGGGAGAAGTATGGTTTATGTGTGTTGGGGGCTCCATCACAGGAGAAGTATGGTTTATATGTGTTGGTGGCTGTTTCTGTGTATAGGCCTTAACTTTTAATTGATGTTGATTGTTCACATTTGTGTCTGATTATTTAGTTGCATTCATTATTTGCAAATGTTTATATGTGTGCCCTATAATGCAACAGTACTGATGTTTCCTCAGATTTGTCATTGTAATGTGTAACACACTTGCTAAGCTTGTGCAGAGATTTTCCATTGCAAGTTATAGTTTGATTAACATTTTAGTAATGTCTATTGTAATTTTAAGTTCACTTTGTTGTTACATTCTAAATAGGTGGCAGTTGTTATGTACCACTCGTTTGAAGAGGATTGTGTATATGTTATGTGTACAGTAGTGGAGTACTGTTAATGTAAGGATGCTTGCCCTTTAAAGTTATAAGAAAGTATGAACATAGTTGCTGTACTCAGCCTTTTGAGTTGCTGCATGTGTTTCCTTTCATTTTTTAACAGTTTGTGATTACTATGATTTTTTTGTGTGAAAGTGTATTTTTAGTAGGAGTCCATGCAATATATTTCTCCCTGTGCTGTAACACATTAGAATGATGTTCTGTGTTTACACAGAGATATGTGATGTAGTACCTGCATGTGTTGAATAATAAATATTGGTATGCTGTGGTTCTTAGCTTTAACCAATATGTAATAGCATATGTTATGTGCATATTGCTTGACATACTTATGGTGCACTTTCTCAGAACTATATAGAAATCTCAGAATACCACATCTTACTCTCAATGAGCTTAAAAGATGGCTGCAGCACTTGCATTCCCCACAATGCAATGGTATACTTATTAGCATACACATTACTGTAGTCCCATGCACTTTTCACATGTGGAATTTTGCATATTGCTACACATTCAAGTTCATGTTTATATATGGGTTTTACATGCTACTGTCACATTATTCTATGATGTTATATTATTAATACTGCAATATATGCAGCACATCATTCAAGTAGCAGTATATGATTTGGGTCTTGCTAACTAATCTGTTGCATATTCTAAGACTTGTCTCATGTTTTTATATTCTGTATGTGTTAACGTAATGTTCACTTTCTTGGGCAGTTGTCACTATGTTGCATACATGTGCTTCTGTGTTAGTCTTGTAGCCCCACAGAAATTTACAGACTTTGACTTCAGTGGATGTCATTGTATCACATGTTGGGATCATAGTCACTCTGTTGGCATATGGCACAGGCCGCGCACACATCTTTGTTTAATGCATGTATGTTAAACAAAATAACAGCCTCCTGCACAATTTTATTCTGTTAGCTGTCTATATGACCAAGATTGTTAAGTTAGTGTGTATGAAGCACACACATGCACATCAGTGTACTTGTCCATTACACATGGGATAACTGTGATAATATTACTGAGTGTGCAGGTGACATTCCTTCACATACCCAACAAGGGCCAACTGTCATGGTGCTGTAATCTTGGCCTACCTTAGCCCACACCTCTTCTGCCTACATTATCACGTTATTGAAATGTGTATAGTGATCATGCACATGTTTGATAAACCACAGGTGGTAATGTATTGTTGTGTGTGGGTGTCTGTATGGCAATATAGGTTTATACTAACATGTTGCATAACATATCACTGAACTGCCTTGTTAAATGTGTAGTACACAAAGGTAGCCTGCACAGGTGTGTAACACATCTTTACTGTTGTCAGGACAGCACAACATATGTGTGGTATTTTCTCATCAGGTCTGTGAGGGTTTCTGTATTATTCATGACTTTTTATGTTTGCATTATGCATGTATTGGGTTAGGGCTGCATATATTTAAAAGTGGTACATCACAATTATAGATGGAATAGCTCTCATAATACATACACAGCCCATTCATGGATAACTCCAGACTGCACATATCTGAAAACTGGTACAACAGCATAGATTGTAATTTGTTCTGGTAGTGTGACAGCATGTTACTTCACTATGAACCGTTTATTTTAAAGCCATGCTACAGAGTCTGGAATAAGAGCTATCCTGCCTATTCATAGATAAAGATGATGCCTAGCATGACCACTGCTACCAGATTCCAAATCTGAGAGCCCCTCTAGTGGTGTAGAGGGAGAAAGTCCTGGCTACAAGTCAGGTGACCTGGGTTTAATAAGCATCTTGGGTGACTGACAGAGCAACAGGGAGAAATGGGCTTACCCATCCTGGGGGAGGGTGGTGAGTGGGTATCTCTTCATGATGATCCTTAGCAGAGATTGGGAACATTGCCAGAAGAGGCATATTTTGAGGGGTAGTGGGGCTGGCTGAGCTGCCAGAGAGGTGTGGCAATATGTCTTAAAGTCCTACATTTCCCGCCCCCTCAGGACAGTACCACATTGTCACAAGGGGAGGGGGAGGGGAATAGAAAGTAGGCCAATAAGTCCCCCCAGATGGCAGCAAAGATGTGCTTACCCCACTGCCAGTGATCCATGACCAGCTGCAGCAGATTATTGGAATAAGTCCAGGTGACATGGAGGAGCTGGCAGACCTGGTGTAGCTGGAGCATGAGGGCCAGTGTGGTAATAATGAAAGAAGGGTGAAGGGAAGAAAAAAATTCCAACTCTGAGGATGGAAGAGGAATGCAAGGTGATGACAATGATGTTGACATGCCAGGACCATCTGGGGTTACTGTAGCATCTAAGCAATGATGACAACCTTCACCACCTCCACCAGATGATCTGAGGGACTAAATTAGAGATGTTGTCAGCTATGTGTTCCTGACTGAGATGCAGACATGCTGGGAAATATCTTCTAGGACATGGCAAGGACCATGTGTGATACCTTCTGGGAGATCACACATAAGATCATACATAATGTCTAAACCAACCAAGAGGGGGGGTCTCCAGACCATAAGTATTGAATATGTATTCCACTCATGTCATGCTACCTGCATTGTTTCTCCAAATTTTGAAGGTATTTAACTTATAGGCACATATTTGTGCACTTTTCCCCATCTTTTGATCTTGCTTTCATTATGCCCTTTGTGCCACACACTTCACATTATGGCTTGTGCCCATGTCAGTAGTCTGATTGACAATACATTGTCCTTCATGGCAGTAACATAGAACCCATCCTGCTACAGGGGCATACACTGCTGTCATCAACAATGGGAGTGCCACAGTCAGGCACTTCAGTTAACACTGAAATCTGCATGTGGCTTGCCTTATTTACTTACTGTGACCCCTTCTTTTTGCATATTTGTATCTGTTGGATCTTGTCTATGACTGACTGCAATGCTGTAACACTGACAGTTTGCACATGGCAAAATGCACTGATGATGGCATATAACATGCAGGGCCTTTTAGAACTGTTGCCAGAGTGGATGGTTCTAACAATGTTAAACAGCAGTATGTACCTCAGTCAGATGTGTCATATGTATGTGTGGCTAATGTGCATTATGCCTTTGTGTCCCATCTCTTTATTGTTACATATATGTCCAGCACAGAAACCTGAGCATGTGCACTACTGAGTATATCAGTCATAATGAAATGTGGCATTGCATGGGTGCATGTGTTACTTAGATGGCTCTGTGTGTGTGTGTGTGTGTGTGTGTGTGTGTGTGTGTGTGTGTGTGTGTGTGTGTGTGTGTGTGTGTGTGTCATGCTCATTGCACACTTGTATGTTATAGTAGTTGTATTGTGTCACAGTTCTGCAGTTTCACTTTTCTTGGGCATTTCCAATGTCATATGCATTTTGCACATATATTATAGTAGGTGTACATCTAGGGTGCCTGCTGCACCTGTTTATGTTTATCACCAGTCTACACAGCATGATTGTGTTTCACATGGCAACATTGTTGTGCACCCCCCCATGGACCTCTGTTACTTTATGATGTATGTGTGTATTACTCCACACAGTGGTGGCCTACAGGTGTGTATACCTGACTGACCTTTTTCTAGCCATACACATTTACCTGTTACACTTGTATCAGTTTTGTAGGTGTGCTACCTAATGTCATAGGGTTGCATGGCAGTACATATGGGTATGTTGTAGTAGTCATTCAGTTTTGCAACTACCAATGCTGTATGCAGAGTTTGTGTTGTACATGACTCATATGTGCATGTTGCACACATCTCAGACCTTTTCATCTTGCTGCATGCACTTTGAGGCAGCTTTTCTGCAGCACTTGCACTTGTATTCTTTTAAGGACACATGCATGTTTGATGTTTTCCTTCAGATGTGACTATCCTGTGTATGCATGGTGCAGCTTTTTCTCAATGGTTATTCACTAATAATGTCACCATGATCCTTTCCTCTGATAGCTTTTGACACACATCTGTGTACAATGTGTAGATGTTAATGTGAACCTTTGTGTACAGTTGTATCGTTGGGCTGTGAGGATACTATGCTGTTAGTGGACTTCATCCATCCAGATATTGGTGTCATTTATTTGCAACACACAGGCATACTATGTTGGAACATGTTAGACTTCCACATATATGTTTTCTGGCCTGGAGTTATATGAGTTCATGTGACTTAATTGTCATTATCTTGACTTGTTTTTTATTGAACACCATTGATGTTGTTTATTTGTCATACTTGATTGTTGTGGTCCACTCTATCCACATCAACATGAACGTCACACACAGTAACATACTACTGTATGCCATTGTTTGACCTGTGCTTGCGTTGCATTTTGAATGCTGCTATAGTACAAAATTAATGTATGACACACATTCACTTTGAATACCTGACCACCATCATTGTTGTCACTGACGTGACATCCCTTGGGCCAACACTTTCACAGGTCTTTTGACCATCCCTACATTTGTTCTGCTTACTCCACCATTACACAGCTACAGTCTTATATATTGGAGTACTGTTGTTTGACTTTGTGGATAGATGCTTGCCTCTTGACCACAGTTTTGGGCCTTGTAATCTGATCTCTGCTTGTGTGATTCTTCATGTGTATTTGGGGATCCCATTTGCCCTGTTACTGAGCGGTTGGTATTTGGACTGCCAACAGCCTCATGAGTGGTCATATTTGTTGGTTGCAGTGTAAGGCACTGGCCATATGTATAGACAGAGAAGAAAACATGCTCTATCTGAACTTTCAATAATTTCTCTTTCTAATTCTCTTTATATGACTGTCACACAATTGGGAACCTCACAGCACTGCTTTGTGCAGTATGTATTATTGTGGTTAGCCATGGCTGGTTTACATCCCTAGCCTGCTCATTCACTTCTCATGACACATGTTGTGCAATCCATTTGGTGGGTGCCTGTGTACGTTACCTGCCCTTTGTGTGTGTTACCTACCTTTGTATGTCCTGTGGTATGGTATTTGTTCTATGTTTCTTACTCACACCTTTTTCTCCCACTCCATTTGCCAAAACTTTTACAATCCTTCTTTTGTCAAAAAAAGAAAAAAGGAAATTATTTCAGCCAAAAGAAATACCTATGCCTACGTGTCTCTACTCCAAATCTATGTATTCACTCATCTTCACATGTGCCCATCTTCTTTGTCCTATCCCTTCCTTCTGCTTTTGTATCACCCTGTTTCCTAGAGTGTGCAAATTATATGTGATCCTCACACACAACTGGACTCTTATTTTGTTAGATACTTTTGTGATAGATGTGTATGTCACTTTACCCAAACTGAATTTTTTATACATTTTTGTGGATTCCAATGGATTCTGCAAGTGTACTTACTAAATATGTCATTTTTTCTTTGTATTTTATGACAGAATCTATAATATATTGCAGATGTGTGTAGTAAACAATGAGTATTACTGATGTTCATTTTTGTTTTATTAGCCCATTGCCCCATATTGGCAGACAAATGCATAAGTTATGTGTAAATGTCAAAGATGCCTTGCAATTGGGACCATGTTTACTTATGGGCAATTGCTTGTTAGACATGCAGTTTCAGGTCAAGCATACCATTGCAATGATATAACTGCCTACTTTCTCTTGTTGTATTACGCTGAGGTAGTATTCCTGTGATACTATGTGTTAGCATATTACCTGGTTTATTGCAATATTTGCACTTAACTCAGCGCACTCTACCAACTGCCGTAAATGTTATGGAATCTGACCCTGTGGTTTATAGCCCCTGACAGGTGCTTCTATTCAGTGCAATATAACAGGAGATGCCTCATTCCTGAGCTGTTATGCTTCAGGCAGTGTCTTAAACTAAGGTCCCATCAATCCATGCTGTAGTTCAGGTGAATATATAACTATCATTTCACTTTTTTAATGGAATTTCCTGAAAATGTTTTTCTATAGCAGGATTTATGCAAACCATCATAGTAATACCTTGTAATGAAACTGTTCACAGACCATGTCCGTTGCCTAGTACCCTTGACATCCTGCATTTAGTTTGATAGTCATGCTGAGAAGGGGTGAGATTCCAAAACTTCTTACACCATATTACTCCAAATATTTGGATTAATTTAAGAGGTAGTATAATATTTTAGAGTAATTAAAGGGACAATGCAACAAATAGAGTCTATGTGACTTTGTAGATGCTATACTATTTTCTTATGAGAAAGAGAATTATAATATGTGTAGACAGAGAAAGAAAACCTAACCTTTCCGAACTTAGAGTAATTCCTCTTTCTAAGCCCAGATATGCAGCTAGATGTGGATGGAATTATGATGCAGCATACTGTTACTGTTATGGGCAGTTGTGGACAGAAAACAGATTTCTATTTTAAGAACACAGCATGAAAAATAGGCATCAGTGTCCATAAAAGATACCCACAACAAGAATTATAGCAGAAGTACTCATCTACAAAGAGTGGTTTCCAAACCAAACCTCAGAAATGCATGCTTTCTCATAATATATAGGTATTATCTTTTGTAAAAGCCTTCAGCTTCACCAGACATATGACAAGAGCACTATAGTGAAATACATATTGAACACACACCTAAAAATTTAAAGCATAACTGATGTGACATAAACTAAGTGGACATAACTTAGTATCAGGCTGTGAAAAACTGAAAGGTTGTCAGCTCAGCTAGATAGAATTTTGTAGATAAGTCTATGTCATTGTAAATATTAATAAAATCCACAGGCTATTTCACAAATGTATAGAAAACTGTGTTAAATGTTGAACTTCAAAAATGTAACCACAATACACTCTGCTGGAAGAAAGCTGATAAAGTAAAGCGCTTTATGACTGCTTGATCTCAAAGTTTACAGACAGAATGTCTGGACTAAGGAATTCCTTCTATTGTTTTGAGACCAGAGTTACATACTAGATTTTACATGTATAATGTCTTTTATTGCTGTGGTTTCCTGGCCAGGTGCAAGATCAAAGAGCTGTTAAAACTCTGAGTTTCTGTTAGCCTGGGAAATTAATTCAGAAGTGTCAAGAATGATGTGATCTAAAATGAGTCAGCAGTGATGTATTATCAATTTAAGACTTTCTCAGAGACAGAATTAGAGCATTTTAGATTTTGTCTGAAGAACATCCACTCATCAGTACTCTGCTTTTGCTCTGTATGTAAGTAGGATCTTAGACTTTAGTGTCTCTCTTAGACGTAGATAGAAAATAGTAAGTTTAGTTTTCTATATTTATGTCAGACTATTCTACAGTATTGCTTTAAGCTTTTTCCTGTGATCTCTGAAGTCTTGACTAGCACTGTGCTGAATTGAGGAGATTTGCCTTGTGTTTTTATTATTTATTATTAAATATTTTAAACCTTTTAACTGTGACTGTTTTGTGTAGAGATATGTTAAGCTCTAGAGTACATTGCATGTATATAGTGACACTGTACAAAGCCACTCCAATAAGCCTTAAAAGTTCTGGTCACACTTACTAACTGGATAATAATATTGCACAGTAAAATTGGATCCCTTTGGGAAGGACCTTATTGGTAGCTGATAAATAGGGGTTCTGGTGGCAGTGGATTACTACCTTATAGCCTGGACAGAAGGTGCACAGCTAGTGAACCTGTGCCAGCCTTCCCCAAGAGTGTCTGTGTAGTTGTATATAAATCATATCTCAAAGTGTGTGTGTATCAGCTACTTGGGCAGAGACACGAAGCACTGTTTGGACAGAGGGAGTGCTGGGAGGACTTGGCTTGGAACCCTGGCTAAGGACTCCACTCCGTAGCTGTGCCAGTGGGGAGTCTTATTGGGGATCTGGAGAGAGGGAGAAACCAGCCCCAGACTGACTGTGATCTCTGTGTGCTCTTAAGGGAAATTGTACTTTACTGTACGTGTATTTGTTATCCTTCCCAATGTGGATGCCCCTCACTGGTGTTAGTGGTGAGGATTGAGGCTCCTTGATTACTGGGCCAGTGCACAGACATCACACATGCAGTTACACTATTTCTAGATACAGGGCTAATCCCTTATATGCAAATATCTCTAAGTCCATCGACAATCCCTTTTTTTCCCATTTTTGCACATGAAGTCAGGGTGTTACTTCACCAGTGACAACCATCAAGAGCCAAGGTTTTCACCACCAGCTGGTTAGTCCTGCTATGGTACTTCTTCCGTACTATGCACACACACACACACACACACACACACACACACACACGCACACACGCACGCACGCACGCACACACACACACACACACACACACACACACACACACACACACATTGAACATTTGGTCAGTTAAGAGGGTCCAATCCATCTACTGCATGTATTTAGAATGTGGGAGGAAAATGGAGCCCCTGGAGGAAACCTACATGAACACATGGAAGACATGCAGACTCTGCAAAGAAGGCACCTCAGCCAGAAATCAAACCAGGGAACTCCCTGCTATGAGGCAACAACACTATCCACTGTGCCACTGTTTCACCGATGAAAATCTCTAAATATTGCAGACATATTATGACATATTGGCTGTCATATTTTGTTCTTCAGCACCATCTATTGTTAAGGACCTCATTTACATACAGCATTTCAGGATCTGAGGGACTGATACACAGAGCACCAATGTGTGCCACCCCTTAATGAGATCAAAAGTATGTGCCAGAATTCACAGGTCTTGCAAATGAAGCCAGCTTAGATGGTGTAGAGGAATAACACTATTTCTAGGACCCTGAGAGGCTGATGTCAATTAGTGTCCCAAGCAGGTGTAAGAGCTAGTGTGGGAATGGCAGAATGATGAGGTTATGCCTGCTCACCCTCTTTAGAGAAGATATGAGGATGAGATATTGGTTTGAGTCAGGCCATTCTTCAAACCTGAATAACACCCAGCACTGCGAACAGTGGCCAGATTAGGTGAATGTGCAGGCTATGAGGGGGTGTCACAACTTTCAGAGGCAGTGTGGAGACACTTAAAGAGATGTTTATGCCTTACAGCTCACAATGGCCTTCTGAATGATGCTAGCATATATTAGGCTTTGTTTGAAAACCACACTATGCAGATGGCAATGTTTCTATTGTAAAGCTTGGTATGGGCACCTTTTTTGGACACTGATGCCTATTGTTCCAAATATGTGTACTGTCCATAGCTATGTTATGTTCTTAGCATCGAAAGCTGTTTTCTGTCCAAAACTGTCCATAACAGTATGCTACATACCCACTGCATCTGCATGTACCTCCCATTACTGTGCCTAGCGATCCTCTGTCAGCATTAATGTTGCCTCTCAGCTTCACACTCCTCTAGTATGCTGTCTTCATTAGTTATACCAGCTGGCGACCCTGGTCTAGCTGGAGTGAAGGAATGGAGATTAAATATTTCTGTGATGCTATACATATGTTGTATCATGGAGAGAAATGTTCAGAGAGCCACACTTCCTCAGAAGTCATCACAATCTGCAGAAATACCACATATTCACCAAAATGAACGTAATTCCCAAAAAGATGAATATGTGTATGATGTAGGGCATATTACCAGAGTTAAAGATCAGCAGAGTTACAAGAATGTCGGGGCTTTGTAGGTTTGTCTTGAATACTGCACACAGTTAGAATAGGAGCATAGAAACATGGCAACAACATTAAGCAGGCAATGACAGAAACCATAAGGTGCCTATCTACATGCATGTATATATTAAGAAGACACACTTAAATGTTCTTTACACCCTTTACAAGCAGTTAACAGTGCTCATCACCTAAATCAAGCAGGGCCACATGTAACCCTGATGTAAATTTAGGCCTACACATTCAATCATCAAGACTAACATTAAAGGCAGACAAAGCAGTGCTTTGCTGGATCTCTAGTGGTAACTTATTCTGTATGCTGGGAATACACTGTGTGAGGAACCTATCCCTCCAGTGAGTCTTGTTTATTTGTTGGTGTAAATGTAGGTCCCTAAAAATAAGGATTTTTAGAGGCACTGATTTTACAAAGAAATAGAAAGTCAAATAGGAGGGGACCATGTCTTTTATAGCTTTCAAAGTAAGACACTGGTTTCCTCATATCAATTCTTAGGTTGCTTTGTATAAAGGGAGTTGTGATAGTCTGTTGGGATAGTTGAAGAATGTAAGACCTTAGATTTTTTTCAGTTGAGTGATATGCTTGGATTTGTATATACCAAAAAGGACAGTGTATTCAATGATGGGTCTGAATAAGGAAGAGTGCAGAGGCAAGATTACTTCTCTGGATCTGTCTGCATTGTATGTCCATCCCTACTACCTGGGCCAGATAGAAGGATTTCCAGACTGTGGTGGAAATATAATGATCGAATGTAAGACAGAGAGTTGTCAGTAGAAGCACTCGGGTCTCTTATAACTGTATCTGATTGAAGAGGAATACCACTTATAACCTATGAGGTGAGAATGTTTTTTTTTTCCAGAGCAGTACCATGTTGCACTTTCTTTTTACATTTAGCTTGAGACATTTTCCGTACACCAGATATGTGCATATTCCAGCCCTTGTTGGAACAGCTTAATATCAGTGAATCTGCAAATAATAGTACCCATCTTGCAGTCTTCAGCAATCTTGATCAGCCACACTTCAGGGATACTGGCTTGGATGTCTGCAAAATAAATGCAGAAACAGGAAAAGACCCAGTACTAATCCCGGTGGTACATGACTCATTACAACTTTATGTTCAGACAGGGTACCATCAATTTTGACTACTTGGAATCTTATATATTCAGTTTGCAATCAAGTGGACAGCACATGGGTTTGTGTTAGGTTTGACTAATTTTTCAATAATGTCAGTAAAGAGGATATTCTCAAACCTTGGACAGGCCATGGTTAGCGAGTGCACAGACAGACCACTGTCCACAGCTTCTACAACCTTTTCAAAGTAGTTTTCTAGGTTCAGAAGACAGAACCTGGACTTCACAAAATAAAAATGAGTGGGATCTATATTAGTTAAGTTGCCTATATCTGCGTAAATGATCCATAGCTTTGAAGACAAGACCAGTGAGGCTGATGGGCCTATAATTACCTGAGACTATAGGGGACAATGCTTGTGTATAATAGTCACAGTGGGTGTTCTTCAAGTAAAAGGTGCAAACCTTATGGATAGGCTGAAGGTGAATGGATTAAGTAGAGGCTCAGACAGTACATAATTGGCACTCATGAGAATACAGTCTGGCATGTTATCTGGTGCAACAGAAATGTTATTTTTAGCCTCCAAAAGGGATTATAATACTAGTCCCAAGGGGATTTTAGAGGAAAACTAAAGTTTCATGGATAGTGGGCACAGCAATGCGGGTAGGTGGCATAAAGTTACCACTAAATTTGTGTCCTAATATATTAGCTATATCCTTGAGACTGGAATGTGTGATATTATGGATGGCATTATTTCTTAATCTCCTGATATAACTGAAGCAATAAAACATAGTTGTCTTTGGTATATGCAGCAACTTTAAGTTTGTAGTCTGTTTTGCATTTCCTAATAGTGCTCTTAAATTTCTTACCTGCATATTTCATTGTGGCCTTGAGTGAAGCATATGGGGAATTATTTCAGCTTTTCATTATTTTCTTTCTTTTGATATGCAGTTTATTAATATAGAGGTTCCACCATAAAGGTTTATTCCTGACTTTATCATTAGATTTAGGGTGAAGGGGTACAGGGTTTACTATGTAGCTGCTTAGCTACTAGTAAAAATTGGAGGTGAATGTGGCTGCCCTCTCAATTCTGTCTATTTGTGGGGGGACTGTTAGAAATTTTGCATAGACCTTCTACATGATATGTTGCCAGAGAGTGGAGGACTGAGGCTGGTCTTAGGATTCAAGTGTTGGAGGGAGACTACTATAGAAAACCCTGACTATTTATAAACAGTATTTAGGGTGATACTCTGATGTTATGTTAGATGATGGCAAATCGAGCACTAATTAGTGAAAAGACTTGGTTTACCCAGAATGATAAATAGTGGAGATTTGCCTACTAATGTAGTCTCACTGCAGCTACAGCCAACTGGAATCACCATCCCTTTGGTCCCTCTATCACCAGAATAAAAGCGATAGCACTAATCCCAAATGGTTTCCTAAGAAACAGGTAACAGTCTCTTTGGTGATCAGTAGTCTCATCCCACATGTTGTAAGGCTCTGTAGGTTGTTGCAGCTACTTGCACCTGCCCTGATGTGCACATACAGCTCATGATGCTAAACTGCACAATGGTCTAAAACCAGCTTAATCAGGGAAGTCCCATAATATTGTCCAATCAGAGACAGTCAGGAATCAGTATCCCTGTGTGCCTTCTCTCACCAAAAATAAAACTGTAGCACTAATCCCAAGTTGGCTCCTAATAAGCCTTTTCTCATTAGGAGCAAAACAGAAACAGTAACGTAAGCTGATTCCTGAGTAGTAGTTCTTAGGCTAACCAGTGACTGGACGTCTTGCCCAGAATTTTGTGACCTTAAAAGAAATGGATTAGGACTCTTTCAGTAAAGAGGAGGGCCTTTCCAAATTGAACTTGTAGTCCTCATTAGTTAAAGCAAATAACGTGAGAATGGTAGGGGCTTCCAAAGTCAAATATACAGTAGGGTTGGCCTCTCAACAGCCATTAAGTTAAAGGGCACAATAGGGTAAGGGTGGATGAGTGGGGAAATTAGTCACACAACAGCAGCAGCATTAGTCACAGACCAGTAGCAGCTTCCAAAGAATAAAATCTTCTCCTTTTCTACTTACCTTAAATAACAAATGCTCATTCTCATCTCCTCCAACAAATTAGCAAAACTTAATCTCTTTACAGTCAGATAAGGTAAAATACATTTTTCCTAGCTTGCCCTGATCAAGAACCTTTAAAGATCAAAAATAAAAACAACATTTTAAGATAAAACAAATGTAAAGTAAAACAATTTTAAGCTAAAATGAACTGCAATAAAAAGAGCAAAACAATGGAAACAATGCAAAAGTCCAAACCTTAAATGAAGAATTCCAGTGTTGTCGCACAATGGCAGCATTCACATATCAGTAACAGATCCCAAAGTGCACTATGGTCATACTTGGATATACATACAGCTAATATGTGATAGCCTGAGCAGTGCAACCATATTGCAATGTGTAACAGAAAGTTATCTGTTTTTAAGTATTACTAATGCAATTACTGAGCACACAAGCCAACTATAAAAATATGGTCACATACCACTCCTAAGAAGTACTAGTATGTGTTGTAACCAGTATGTCATATAATAGGCTTCATCGTGCTGGCTAGTTGTAGGTATAGATGTAAGAAACTGAGCAGCTGTAATTAGCATATTACCCAAGCATACTTGTATGAACGGGTATAGGACTATAACATGAAAAATGATATACTCAGTGTTCTCCCACTAGTGGAATACACAGGTAAAATGAAATATATTTATCATGCAATATGTTTATACAGTTCTGTAAACACAGCTGTAATGACTATTATGGATATGTAAAATGACAGGTCTATGGTTTTATTTTAATTTTACTGTTCTTTATTGTTTGAGGGATGTGTGTGGTTTTTTTTTGGCTTAATGTGTTGGTGCCTAGTTTTGTTCTAGCCTTCCTCTACTGTATGGTTATGTTATAGCTTATGGTTATGTTATAGCTTAGTATGTGTTGGTACTGCTACTGTATGAGGGTTGAAGACGTATAATGCTTTTATGGTTCTCTGATTTGTTATGTATATATAAAAAAACATATTTTACCCGAGCTCATAACGAGCCACCTTTATACACAGTCATCTGGATATGAAAACACTCGGATATGGTAGTAGTATGCGGCATAATGTCGTAGTCAGCTGTGCACAGAAAACGGCTTTCTATGCTTAGAATGTGATATAGCTATGGACAGCACATATATGTGGAAAATGTACATTGGTGCTCACAAAAGATGTCTACAACAAGCATTATACTAGAAGTATTACTATCTACATTCAGCAGTTTTCAAATAAAGACTCACAAATGTAAACAGTATCACAATATGGAGGTCGTATCTTCCATCCAGAAGTGTTCCTCAACAACAGCAACAACCCACAAATATGCTGGGTGTTACCACCTCAAACCCACCCAAAACACTGAATGGAGTCATGGGCAGCCACAAATTCTGTAGGTGGTGCTTATCAGGAAAGAGTTGTGTAGACCATAGGAGAACGACTGTGTACCATGTCAGGGCTAGCCACTTAATGATGCAAAAATTAACTGTACATGATTTGGCTCCATTGACTAATGTCACCAAAAATGGACAATGGCCAGTTGTCAGTTATTTGTGGTATGAGGCCCCAACATATTTTAAGGACCCACACTAATAGTAAGAGACTATTTCAGGGACCCATGCTAAGAGTATGAGGTGGTCTATCTGTCTCTATTGACCAGTGAGTACCCACTATAAAACCCAACATTCATGGGTCAATAAGCTACTGACTGGATGGTGTCAGTTGTCCAGGCAGGGTTTCCTGGGTAGATCTCTTGAGCAAAAGCTAGATGTAAAAATAATCACCCTGCCAAGCATAAACTAAGGACTGATACACTGAATATAGGTCCACTACAGGATGCAGCCTACAAGTTAATGCATGACGGTAAGGAGGAGACTGGATATCTTATAAAGCTAAGTGACATGGTAGAAGAGCAGTGCAGCAAAGCCACTAGGACAGATTAGAATGGTGTGGGAATTGTGGTGAGAGAGTCTTTTGAAGACAGGAATGTCACCAGAATTAGTAATAGACTCATGGCAATCACACTCAGTGTAAAGATAAGCAGTGTTCATAATCTCATTATATGTCTCACAGAAGGATTATGATGATGAGAAAAAGAGTGCATTCAGACAGCAGTTACAGGGCCTACTAGATAAAGCAGAACAACATGAATTGGTGTTAATAATGAGGGATCTGCATGCTCATATCAGGACTAGCTGGGCCCACACAGATGGGGCAAGAGGAATTAAGAAGCAGAGGCCATTCAAGACTTTTGTCTGGCAAATGGCTTGCTGGTGGACAACACATGACCAGCAAGAGAGACTGCCACAAGACTACATACAAGAATAGCCAACATACAACTCAGGTAGCCTTCCTCCTGTTAAGGAAAAGACATCGGAGTAGAATCAGAGATTGCAAAGTCATTCCCAGTGAAACACCAACCTACAGAATAAACCACTACTGGCCAGAATTAGCTACAAGCAATGGTCAGGGAAGGCTTTAAGGTCAACAGAGACTAGGCTGAAGACCTGGAAGTTGGCTGGAGAGAAAGCACAAGAGTTCAAGGAAATACTCAGGGCTCTAGCACCTCAGGAAGAAGAGGAAATAAGGTGGATTTGAAGAAGAATAGCAGAGCCTCAAAACAGCATCTGTGAGGACTGTAGAACTGATATGCAGACAAGTCAGCTATTGGAATAATGTACATAACTAAAGCTGGTGGTGGAATGTACAAGTCCAGGAAGTCATCGAAAGAAAAAAAGAAAGAAAGATTGCAGGAAAAAGTGGGAGATAGAAAAGATGGACCAGGCTAAGAAGGAATACTGGCTGGCTAACAAAAAGGCTAAGAAAGCAGTTGCAATAACAAAGAACAACACATCAGTGACATGTTACCAACATCTGGAAAGTGGCTCAGAAGATGGCAGAAAGAAACCCTAGCAGGTTGTAAGGCAAAGACAGAAAGATAAAGACAGTATCTAGACACCACTCATAAGTGATTCCTACAACTGGCTCACCAGTCCACAGGACATCAAAGGCAGATGAAAGGAATACTTCCTACAGCTTATGAATGAAAAAGCCCCATAGAAACAACATTGCTCCATACACATTCTGTGATGAAAGAGGAAGATGAGCCCACCCTAGAAGAAGTAAGAACAGCATTAAGGAAAATTAAGTCAGGAAAAGCATCAGGCTCAGTCAAGGTCACAGCAGATATGGTCAAGATGTTGGGTGAGTTTTGGAAGAAATTACTTCTGACGGCACTTATTGTGATATGAAGAGCAAAGTATATCTCACATGACTGGAAAATAAACATTCTAGTGCCAGTGTACCAGAAGTATATCCAGAGTGGAATGAAGGGGGCAGCTGTCCCAATCATAAGGTGTTAAGGACAAGATTACCACAATCCATTTGTTTTGTTTTTTCTTTCTTTTTTTTAATCTTTCATTCCTCTTGTAATTGTGAGGATGATCAGTATAAGGTGCGAGTATCTGGCACCCTTCCTTAGAAGTGACAGAGTAGCTTAGAAAACAAGACCACTCATCCACCTACCTACTTAACTGAATAAACTACTGGAAACATCAACAACACATCTTTATTCCTCCCACAGAGAGGGTATCAGAGAGACAGTCTCCTTGATCTGCTAGCTAAAGTAATTTTGTCTGGACAAATCATTTGTACTCTGTTTCTCATTAGTCCTGTCACCTTCTGGGTCACACATGGGATACCAGACCTGACTCAAGCCTTCTGCTTCCTTAAAAGGGAAGGAGTACAGCCTTCTTTCTTTTTTTTTTTTTTTTTTGTTCTCACATAGAATATGAGAACATCAGTGCCCAGCACTCCTAGCATTGAGGGGTGCCAGAAACGGGAACTGACACAGGGTGCCAAATGGGCCAACCTCAACTCTGCAGTGTACTACAGCAACAACAACAAAGGGGCCATTTACTACTGTGGGAAATCAGACTTCTCTCCTGAAAATGCTGGAGAGGGTGACTGATAAACACATATGAAGAGTAGTAGAAAGGAAAATGGAAGATGAGCAGTTCAGATTCAGAGCAGGATGCAGCACATATGAACCAATGCTTCCAGTGAGATAGATAGCAGAGAAGAATATAAAGATGAAGAAACAGTCCAAATGTTCATACCTAGACTTGGAGAAGGCATATGACAAGGTCCCAGGAAATCTGGTTTTGGGAGTCCTATGATGTTTTAAAATCCAGAAACATTGGTAGAATTAGTGTTTAAACTTACAGAGGGGCTCCCAGAAGGAGTGGGTTTGCATCAGGGTTCAGTTTGGGGATGGACTACATTAGTAAGTAAGCTGAAGAGGACAAATCCACAAGCTTGTTGTCTACAAATGATGTGGCAGACTCTGATCAGGAACTTCAGCAAACAATAGGGGAACAAAATACAAAACTGAAAGCACATGGGATGAAACTGAGTACTGACAAGACAATTGCCATGTGGCTACAAAGGGGCAAAATCAGAAGATGCTGAAATTTGACATGGAAGAGAATATAGTGGAACAGGTTAACAGCTTCAAGTATCTAGGCAGGGTGGTTAAGGAGAAGGGAAGTCTGAAAGAGGAGGTCAAAGTTTAAGTCAAGAGGGGCTGCAGCAAATTAGTACAGCATGTCAGGGGTACTGTGAGACTGAAAAATGCCAAAAAAGCTGAAAAGTAATGTGTACAAAACAGTGGTGGAACCAGTACTTTGTATGGTATAAAAACCTGGGCAGTGAAGGCCGAGCTGTTGAGGAAACATAGAAGTGATGGAGATGAAGTGCTCGAGATGACTGATATGATGTATTCTGTGGAACAGATGAAGAAATGGTGATATTAGAGCAGAAACCAAAGCATTTCTAGTTGCAGAAAAGGTAAGTCAAAAGGAACATATTAAACTATGGTTCAGGCATGTGTGCAGAAAAACAGAAGATGATTTGGTGAAGAAGATTTGAGCGAGAAAGAGGAAGCAAGAGGAAATGAGAACCTCCAGAAGAGAGTTGGATGGATTGCATGGAAGAAAACCTGAGACAGTCAGGCATAACTGTCAAAGAAGGTAAGAGAGTGACGCTGAATCAAGAAAAGTGGCAGAAAAGTACATCTAGACCTCATGTAGAAAATGGGAAAAGGGGGGCTGATGATGATGAAGATGATGATGATGATGAATGATTTGCAATTACTCAGTGATCCAACAGTATGTGACAGTCTACAAATCCTGCAGTTCTAGTTAGCTACATTGATATATTGGGAAGAAGCCCTGATAATGGTTCAGACCTGGGTTCATTTATGTAACCCATGAACTTGTAGAGCTGGTGGGTGAAATAAATTATGAGGCCATGCCTGCTCATCTCTACCTGAGAAGAGTGATATGGCAATGTGCTGGAGTGATGCATGTGATCCTTGTTATCCTGTGACTTGGTCAAAGCCAGAATCATGGACAGCAACTGGACTAGGTGAATGAGTAGGTTGTGAGGGGATATTGCTACTTTAGAAGAGTGAAGGGAATATGCCAAAAGGAAGCCATTGCCTGATCATAATCACCTCCTAAATGATGTCAGGACATGCAGGTAGGCCTCATAACACTGTTTCAAGCCATTCTGTGTCAGCATTCGTGACAACTCCCTTGGCTCACATTCCTCTACACCTGGCTCGTGACCACAGCAAAAAGGAGTTAATCACATGTTATCAGGTAGAGTAGGGCTTAGGAGTGACATGTACATAAGTGTCAGCCCAACCTATGTAACCTTCGTGGATTAGTAAAATAAAAACAGTTTTACAGAGGAATATCCATACAACCCAGGAGTTGCCATAAGAACAGGAGATAAGTGAAGCTGCAAATCCTGGATATTGCATTTCTATCTAGATTATTGCAGATAGTTAGAGTACCATGTAGTAGGATCATCTTTGGATACACATAAAGCTGTTATTTGTTAGTATGCAGTAGTGTGAACAGTATGAACACATTTGGAGTATTGAATAGTGTACCGTGTAAAGCAATGTGTAATTGCAAGTCAGTTGTGGTTCATACATGCTATCAGTGCAACAGATTGTGAAACTGTAGCACACCCGCATACCACACCTGGACACTACCAACAGCTCTATCACACCTTATCACATACTATTATGATAGGCTTGGTCATACTGGTAAAATGAAGTGCTAGGAGTAGGGAACTGGGAAAATAACATTCACAGTTGTGGTTAACATATTACCCAAATATCCATGAATACTTATTTCACAATTGTAGGAGTTTATGTGATTTCATATGCTACTGAATGTACTGATAACAGTGGCATAAACAGTTATATAAACTATTCTCAACATGCATTATTTTTACCAGATAGTATAACAACCACCTGTGAAATAAATATGGTATTATAATATGTTCTAGGTAGTAATCTATATTGTTTTAAGTTGTGGGTAAGCTATTGGTGCAATTAAAGGAGTCTCACATTTGTTAGAGTCTAGTATTAAAGGACCCTTGTGCTATTATTTTACTGCCATGTTATTGTTGCTAATACAGTTTTAGACTTCTCATTCTCTGTGTTGCTCATTACTTAACCTTCTGCTTTAACTCCAACTTTTTTTTGTGGGCAGTTGAAAGTAAATATGTTCTAGTTCATGCATCCACTTGAGGCCTCTTATATATGACTATAGAGATGCAATGCAGATGTGTGTAGCTGTAGTTTGCATTATTACCCATGGGTCCTTTCAGATACATATACTATATGTGGTCTGTTGACATAATTGAATCGTATATGTACTCAGTGTGTAATTTGATGCCACTATACCACAGTAGGGTATATCATGCACACCTTGGACAACGATACAGTGTCACAATTATGATTGAAATGAATATTGCAAATTTTTAAAATTACATCTCCAAGGGGCAAATGTATTTTTTATGTATACTAGAAGATGAGTCTGATTGCTATATAAGAGAGAAGCATAAAAAATGGAGTAGATTGTATTGTTGTGTTGCAATTAACTCCAAGTAAGTTTAAAAAGTTCTACACTGTTAATATAGGTATTTTCTAAAGTATGTGGACGATATACCATAATTACAGTAGTATCTAAAAATGGGAATATATAGTGCTAACTTAGATAACTACTATCATATGAACAGTACTACAGCTATGTGACAAAGATTCCTAGGTACTATGCAAGTGAATGGTGTTAATATTCCTAAGCTATGCAGCAATAGAAAAAAAATGATCTCATAGTGTCACTGTTAGGGTATCTCCTCTATATACCTATCTGATTTGGTGCTCCATGTCATTAGCACATTTTAAGATAGTGCTACCCATAAACCACATAACAACATCCAGCAAAGTTAAAAGAGCATAAGTGCTTTATACACTTTCAGAAGTTATCCACTAGTAGAAACTACACATATCAGACAATGGCACGCTAAATGTATCAACAACATATGCAATCCTTGCACATTATTGTTGACACAGAAAAATACCCCCCTGAAGCATTACTCCATTAGCTATACACATCGTCCCAACAAATAATAACAGTATATTTAGAGAAAAAGAAGGTTTGAAACCTATTATTTTGCATATAAATCATATTCATTGCATATATGGTTGCTAACTTGTTTGCATAAACATAATAGATGTCAAATGCATTTCATTTTTCCTGTGCATGTAGCTACAGGGAGTACCACATGTCTACATGTCTACTCTTATATAATCATATAACTTTCCTTCAAGTATGTAGCAAGTACTCATGGATAATTGGGTAATACAGTAATACAATAAGAAAAATTACACAGTGCTTGCACCACGGACTGCCACAAATGTAGTTTTATTTCTTCACAGTGTAAACACATGGATTGAGCGCTTTCTTCCCTCCAACAGGGATTTCATCAGAGTCAATTATTAAAAACCTTATTCACTTTTATATACTCCCCTCCTTAATTAATAATTGACATCATCCCTTAATGAATTTTTTAAAAAGAAAATACACACAATAACCAGTGAACAATATCAAATACTTCCCTAAAACATTACAAAATAACTCTGATTCATTGTCATTGTAAAATATTTAAAAAAACATGTATTTTAAAAAAATTTTATTAGAGTTTATAATAAAAAAAATTTATATCTATAAAAAATCAATAATTAAAAAGTTAAAAAAATAATAAATGAATGTTGAAACCTAAGAAATACTTTATTTATTTAACTGATGCAGCCTTCCTAGTCAATATTGGCTTAATGGACATCATTTCATTTAATCCTGGGACTTGACTGGCTTGTAATTGTATTTGCCACCTAACTTCTCTTTCTTCAATGTGACTTCTAAATTCTCCCCCTCTAGGGTTTGGTGAGACTTTTTCTAAAATGCAAAATTTAAATCCAGCAAAGTCCTTACATATGCAGGAATGTTTGTACAGGGCATTATTACTATTACATGTATTGATTTGATACATATGTTCATATATCCTGTCCCTAAGTCTTCTCTCCGCTTTACCCACGTAAAAACTAGGACAGGATATACACTTTACCAAATAGATCACTCCAGTCGTTTGACAATTACCCTTCTTAATTTTAGGGTATTACCTATAATGACTGTGTCTTCTATGTTTATGTGTTACACTGAGAACAAGAACCACACCTAGAGGCGCCTATTCTATCTATCTTTTTAGGACCTATCTCAAAACATTTTTTGAAATTTGCCCAATCTTCAAAACAAAATTAGGTCTATTACCCACTATGGACCATAACTTTGAATTATTCCTCAGAATTGCCCAGTTGTTTTCCACAATCTTTTTAACATCATTTGCCTTACTTGAATAAGGGACCACCATAGCTCTCTCATATTCTTTGAGATCCTTTGTTTCAATATCTATGCCTCAACCATTTTCTCTTATTCCCTCTGAGTTACCCAACAGGGGTTTATATTTCCTACCCCATTCTTTTTTAACATAATCAAGATTCTCTTCCAACATTTTGTTAGGGTAACCTCTCTCCTGAAATAAGTTCACTACTTTTTGTAGTTCTCCCTCCACATCCTCTCTGTGTGATGTCATATGGGCTACACGAATGAGTTGTCCTTTAATAATACTCTTTTTCTGATGTGGGGGGTGACTACTGGAGTACTCAAGATATGAGTTACTAAAAGTGGGTTTTCTATACACTTTGGATCTAAACACTTTGTCATCCTTTTGTATAACTGTGTCTAGGTAGTTAATACTACCCCCATTGTGTGCATTAGTAAACTTATGAAACCCTGTGTTCCTATTCAAAATAATCAACAAAAATTTTAATCTTATTTTCTGGGTCTTTCCAAAGAATAAAAATATCGTCCAAAAATCTGACATAAAGCTTTAGATTTACCATATATTCACTTGTAAACACATGCCTTCTCTCCCACTCCAGCAGGACTAAATTCACATATATAGGGGCACAAGAGCCCCCCATAGCAACCCCTTTGTGTTGTTTAAAATACTCTCCTTCGAAGAATAAATAGTTATGGTCCAACACTATTTCCATAAATTGCATGATCAAGTGAATTTTGTCCTCCGAAAGGGTGGTGTTGCTAACCATACTAGATCTAGAATATTCAAGTCCTTCCTGTTTGGGAATTGAGGTATATAAATTTGATATATCCACAGTCAAAAAGTATAAATCATGGTCCCATAATGTACCATCTAACCTTCCAAGAAAATTCCAGGAATCTTTAATTAAATGCTCTACATTAACAATAGTCTTTTTTAACCTTTTTTAACCATTTGTCTACCACAACTCCAAAGGGGTATATTTTAGATCCCCTCCCTGATACTATGGTTTAAAAGCCAATTTTTCCAATCCTTTATGTTTCTTGGGGATACCAAAAATTGTCGCAACAGTGGGGTTCTTAACTTTCAAAAACTCATGTAGTTCAGATGAAATCATTCCCTCATTTAAATATTCTTCTAAGTAAAAATCTATTCGACTTTGACTAATATTAATCTCATTTATAGAGGATGGGTAATATGTTGATGAATCATTCAACATTTCAACTTTATCCTGAGAATATTGAATGGTATCATAAATTACTGTACCCCCTCCCTTATGGGGATGCATAATTCTTAAGCCCCTGTCGTTTCTTAACCCATTCAGAACTGCATATTCTTTACTACTTAAGTTCCATTTCTTGGATTTATTCCTTTCACCTGCTTTTAACTTATAAACCTCTTCCATTATTGCCTTTTCCATAATGTTTAATGTGGGCTCAAGGGATGGGTTGACATTACTTTTAATTTTCAATTCCTTATTTGTATGTTTTATTACCTTCTCGTCCTTGCCCTTGTCCTGGAATAAGTATGCCAAATTCAGCTTTCTCACAAACATTTTTAACTCTACAATAGTCTCAATGTAGTCAAAAGGTCTACTAGGTACAAATTTCAAACCTTTCATGCATAGGGAGAAATGTTCCTTACTTAAATCAATACCCATAAAGTTGTAAATGTGGTATACTTTATGTGTTCAAGTAATATCTTCTTGCATAGTACCATCTTGCAAAGTATTTCCTACCACTTTTCCCTGTGTCGCCTGTTGTTTTTGTTGCCCCATCCACCTTGATGTGTTTCCTCCTGGTTTAACCCCAAATCCCACTGTTGTCGATAGTGAATAGACTGTGGTTCGTACAATTTTCCATCATATTCCCTACCATACACCCCTCTCTTATTGGTCTTTTCCTGGTACCTCCCTTGGTTGGGCCTATTGTAATTCCCTCCACTTATACCTGATTCACCTTTCTTAATTTCCCGGAAAATATATGCCCTGTTTTTGCTGTAGTCTTTTAAATCCCTCTCCATCTTTTTACATTTTTTATTAAATAGTTTATTACTGTTAAAGTCGACATTTTTTATTTGCTTAAAATATAATTCTTCCTGTTGTGTAAAGAGAAGGTTGCTGATTTATTTGTGTTTTGATGGAGCTGATGCACTATGGACTCATTGGATGAGATACCAGCCTTATTCTCCCTGGTGCACCGAGAAGAGCTCAGTAGAGTAGAGTTTGCTGTTATGAAGGGAGAGCTAACCCAAATTTTTGAACGTTTTTCTCAGCCCAAGGAAGCGGATACAAGAGTCTACAGTAAAAGAAAACATCACTCGTCTCCCTCAAGTGACGTTATCAACTTAGCGACTAGAGGGGAACGTTCACTGGGTGATGAGAATGAGGAGAATGACAGGGCCAGTCATTCTGGACGTTACAAAGATGGAAATCGGAAGGGAAGTTCCCAGGGTCCTCGGGCAGCTTCCCCAGTGATGAACGGCGAACAGAATGAAATGAAAAGGACTGGGGTGAGATGGAAAAATGCAGGTACTGTCAATAAATGCTATATTCAAACAGACAATGATATAGCGGCTTTCAGTGCTAGGGAAAGTGCAGGAGGACACCACCAAACTGGTGGGGCTGTTGTTACAATTGGAATGCGTAATGAACATTTTGGTTTTGATAACTTGTTAGGAAAACAGTTAAACTTTTTTGTCGAAAATAATGTTTGTCAAGCCAGGGAAGGGCTTGAAAAAGATAGTGACAAAATGAATGTTGGAACATTAAAGGACAAGATTTTTTTATACAAAGACAAGATGGACAGTATTAAAAAAATGCAACTTGAAAATGGTTATTTATCTGAATGTGTTAAGAAAAAGATAGTCCCTAACGGACTTAGAGTGTACAAATTCCCATTTGGAATAGATTATGATAACCGGTTAATCAAGGAATTCATTGAAATGTTTGACAGACATGGGTTTGAAATGATGGAAAAAATAATAAAATGTAATTATGCTATGTTGTAGAAGGGGTTAAACACAGTTTAGATGGATTTACTATCTATAATTACAGTAATGTGGAACTAGATAGGGAACATTTTTCTTTATTGAAGAGAGGTTTTAAATTCATTCCATCAGTAAAAGGGAACAGAGTACAATCATTACTTGATATAAAAATGTTTATCAGAAAGATGAACCTAGAGTTATTATTCAGAAAGGAGGAATATGGATTGGATAGGAACAACATACAAATTAACGAAGAACAAAGGGTCCTGAAAAATAAATCTACTTTTAACCCTCCCATACATGCACAACTCAGAAACTTCGAAAAAGTAATGGAAGAAGGTGTTAAGAAAATCAAGAAAAAGACCAGGTATATAAACAACATGGATAAGAAAGAGAAAATGATGTTGGAAGAATTAAGATATAACAGACAAGTTAGAGTAATGAAGCCTGATAAGGGAGGGGGAGTAGTAATAATGGACATAATACAATACGAGAGCAAGATGAATGACATTCTTATGAATGAAGCCAAATATAGGATAACATCACGTAATGAAATCAACCTGGCATACCAAAGGATAGATATGGTCTTGGAGGATTTGGTAATAGAAAAAGTTATAGATGAGAAAATGTTTTCTTTCCTTAAAATTAACAAGCCGAAAATACCAGTTATTTTCGGCATACCTAAAACACATAAGAATTGGGAGGACCCTCCTTTAAGACCGGTAGTGTCTTCTGCTGGTCCAAAACAACATCTTTGGCTAAGTTCGTGGACATTAAAACAAAGCATATTTGGATAAATAAAAAAGCCATATTAAGGGACTCTTGGGATTTTCTAAGAGCAATGGTGCCAGATTTATTTGACAAGGACCTAATATTAGTAACTGTGGATGTAGTTGACCTATTTGGGTCTATTCCATATGAGGAAGGAATTAGAATGTTTGAAAATGAGGTATATTGTGATAAAAATTTAAGTTTTGAGGATAAAGTAGCCTGTATAAGTTTAATGGACTTAGTTTTAAGAAATCATTTTTTGGATCATCATGGGGAGTTCTTTCAACAGACACAAGGAGTAGCAATGGGGGCCATATGTGCCCCTACATATGCTAACCTTGTCCTTGCTAACTGGGAGGAAAAATTTATATTCCCTTCAGTACATATGAAATATTGTAAATTGTACAAAAGGTTTCTGTTTGATATAATAATTTTCTGGACAGGCGGATATGATAACTTAGACATTTTTATTAAATATATAGGGGAAACGACGAATTTCCTCAAGTTTACACACTCAACATCTAATAACAGTATAGCCTTCCTAGATATTGAAATTAAGAAAACTTCAGAGGCCTTTGAGACAAAAGTATACAGAAAGGACACATATGTCAACTCATTTCTCCATTTTGAAAGTGCGCATCCCTTTTATTGTAAAAAGAACCTTGTGAAGGGACAATTTATCAGGGGATCCAGGATGACAAGTCTAGACGAAGATTTTAATATTGAATGTGACAACTTGGAAAAGATGTTTATAGATAGAGGATACCCTAAAGAGTTTGTAAAAGAGCTTAGAATGGAAGTTACCAAGGCAAGAAAAGGAAGGTTCAAGCCCATTTTAGGAGAAAGGGAAAACACAGATAATGATACAGTAAATGTGAAAAAGGATGGTGATAAATATGAACAATCTCTAGTATTGGAACATAATAGTTTAAACAAGAAAGTAAAAGTGTTCTTTTTAAAAGAATGGAAGAAATTTAAATCTCTCACAGACCTAGAAGGGCTAGCAGAATCAAACCCAAAAATTGTGTTTAAGAACCCTATGAACATTAAGAATTTATTGGAAAATGGAAAGGAAAGAAAAACAGGTGACAGGGCAGTCTCAAGCAAGGTGGGGACATTTAAATGTGGCAAGTGCAAACAATGTGAACATGTAATAAATCTTGAGAAGGTATATTTGGAGAGTAGGGAACTGTGGTTGCTTAGTAAAGGGTATTTTAACTGTGATTCCAAAGGCCTGATCTACTTGGTAATTTGTAAAAAGTGCACTTCGTTTTACGTAGGTAAAACCGAGAGATCCTTGAGAAAAAGGATCTACGAACACATGTACGATGTTAAAAAAAGCAAGGAAACGAATGCACTTTTTAGGCATAGTAAGACTTGCAAAGAATATAAATTTTACTTTTTTGTTTTGGACCAAGTAAAAGAGGACATCCGAGGAGGCCCATGGGAAGAGACCATAGGCTACAAAGAACTATGGTGGCAGGTAGCCCTAGAAGCCAACAGGACCCCAGGCTTAAATGAGTATATCTCCATCCTTCCATTGTTAAAATTAAGGGCAGCAAGAATATAGCTGCACTTTTTCTTGTTTATTTTTTACATATATTTTTTCCTGTCATTCTTTAAAAAGACCAGCAGATGGTGCTAAATTGTGTTTAAAGTAATCTCACTCATTCACATTTATATTTATGTCTTTTTGAACGTATTTTTTAAATAAATACAATGAGTTTTTAACTCTAAGTTATGATGAAATAAATAATATAAATTATATGTAACATCAACTGGATTTTAATACTTTAATAGTATTTATATAAATACTAATTTAAATGTTTTAAGGTTTTAAGGGGGGAAATACATTAATGAGATGCTTAAAAAATTTTATGAGACATCTGATTTGTTAAATGTTAATTATGGTGAGCAAGGATTGGTTTGTGAATTTTAAATGTATATAAAAGTGCTAAATGGATATGTAATCAGTGTTTAATCTGATGAAGTCTATACAGACGAAAACGCGGATTTATTATTAAAGCGTTCATTTTGTGGAATACAATATACTTTCTCCTCATTACTTCTTGTTTTGTGTTTCTTTTTTTATACAAAGACAAGATGGACAATATTAAAAAAATGCAACTTGAAAATGGTTATTTATCTGAATGTGTTAAGAAAAAGATAGTCCCTAACGGACTTAGAGTGTACAAATTCCCATTTGGAATAGATTATGATAACCGGTTAATCAAGGAATTCATTGAAATGTTTGACAGACATGGGTTTGAAATGATGGAAAAAATAATAAAATGTAATTATGCTAAGTTGAGCTTGCTCATTGGGCAAGCAGAGAAATTAAATCAGGATATTAAGAATGACCTTCTCTTTACACAACATGAAGAATTATATTTTAAGCAAATATAAAATGTCAACTTTAACAGTAACAGACTATTTAATAAAAAATGTAAAAAGATGGAGAGGGATTTAAAAGACTACAGAGAGAACAAGGCATATATTTTCAGGGAAATTAAGAAAGGTGAATCAGGTATGAGTGGACGGAATTACAATAGGCCCAACAGCGGGAGGTACCAGGAAAAGACCAATAAGAGAGGGGTGCATGGTAGGGAATATGATGGAAAATTGTACGAACCACAGTCTTTTCACTATCAACAACAGTGGGATGTGGGTTAAACCAGGAGGAAACACATCAAGGTGGATGGGGCAATAAAAACAACAGGAGATACAGGGAAAATTGGTAGGAAATACTTTGCAAGAAGGTATTACTTGGACACATAAAGGATACCACATTTACAACTTTGCAGGTTTTGATTTAAGTAAGGAACATTTTCCCTATGCGTGAAAGGATTGAAATTTGTACCTAGTAGACATTTTGACTACATTGAGACTATTGTAGAGTTTAAAGTATTTGTGAGAAAGTTGAATTTGGCATACTTATTTCAGGACAAGGGCAAGGATGAGTAGGTAATAAAAGATACAAATAAGGAATTGAAAATGAAAAGTAATGTCAAGCCATCCCTTGAGCCCACATTAAACATTATGGAAAAGGCAATAATGGAAGATATTTATAAGTTAAAAGAAGGTGAAAGGAACAAATCCATGAATTGGAACTTAAGTAGTAAAGAATATGAAGTTCTGAATGGGTTAAGAAACAACAGGGGTTTAAGAATTATGCATCCCGATAAGGGAGGGGGTACAGTAATTTATGATGCCATTCAATATTCTCAAGATATATTTGAAATGTTGAATGATTCATCAACATATTACCCAGCCTCTATAAATTAGATTAATATTAATCAAAGACAAATAGATTTTTACTTAGAAGAGTATTTAAATGAGGGAATGATTTCATCTGAACTATATGAGTTTTTGAAAGTTAAGAACCCCACTGTTGCGACGATTTTTGGTATCCCCAAGACACATAAAGGATTGGAAAAATTGGCTTTTAGACCCATACTATCAGGGAGGGGATCTAAAACATACCCCTTTGGAGTTGTGGTAGACAAATGGTTAAAAAAGGTTAAAAAAGACTATTGTTAATGTAGAGCATTTAATTAAAGATTCCTGGAATTTTCTTGGAAGGTTAGATGGTACATTATGGGACCATGATTTATACTTTTTGACTGTGGATATATCAAATTTATATACCTCAATTCCCAAACAGGAAGGACTTATTTTATTTTATTTATTTTATTTTATATCTATATATATTATATTATATTTTATAATATATATTTTAGATCTAGTATGGTTAGCAACACCACCCTTTTGGAGGACAAAATTCCCTTGATCATGCAATTTATGGAAATAGTGTTGGACCATAACTATTTATTCTTCAAAGGAGAGTATTTTAAACAACATAAAGGGGTTGCTATGGGGGCCTCTTGTGCCCCTATATATCCACATTTAGTCCTGCTGGAGTGGGAGAGAAAGCATGTGTTTACAAGTGAATATATGGTAAATCTAAAGCTTTATGTCAGATTTTTGGACGATATTTTTATTCTTTGGAAAGACCCAGAAAATAAGATTAAAATGTTGATTTTTTGAATAGGACCACAGGGTTTCTTAAGTTTACTTATGCACACCATGGGGGTAGTATTAACTACCTAGACACAGTTATACAAAAGGATGACAAAGGGTTTAGATCCAAAGTGTATAGAAAACCCACTTTTAGTAACTCGTATCTAGAGTACTCCAGTAGTCACCCCCCACATCAGAAAAAGTATTATTAAAGGACAACTCATTCGAGTAGCCCATATGACATCACACAGAGAGGATGTGGAGGGAGAACTACAAAAAGTAGTGAAATTATTTCAGGAGAGAGGTTACCCTAATAAAATGTTGGAAGAGAATCTTGATTATAAAAGAATGGGGTGGGAAATATAAACCCCTGTTGGGTAACCCAGAGGGAATAAGATAAAATGGTCAAGGAATAGATGTTGAAACAAAGGATCTCAAAGAATATGAGAGAGCTATGGTGGTCCCTTATTCAAGTAAGGCAAATGATTTTAAAAAGATTGTGGAAAACAACTGGGCAATTCTGAGGAATAATTCAAAGTTATGGCCCATAGTGGGTGATAGATCTAATTTTGTTTTTAAGACTGGGGCAAATTTCAAAAAATGTTTTGAGATAGGTCCTAAAAAGGTAGATAGAATAGGCACCTCTAGGTGTGGTTCTTGTTCTCAGTGTAAACACATAAACACAGAAGACACAGTCATTATAGGTAATACCCTAAAAACTCGAGTCAACTTTAAGAAGGGTAATTGTCAAATGGCTGGAGTGATCTATTTGGCAAAGTGTATATCCTGTCCTAGTTTTTACATGGGTAAAATGGGGAGAAGACTTAGGGACAGGATATACAAATATATGTATCAAATCACTACATGTAATGGTAATAATACCCTGTACAAATCTTCCTGCATATGTAAACATTTTGCTGGATTTAAAATTTGGCATTTTAGAAAATGTCTCACCAAACCCCAGAGGGGGAGACTTTAGAAGTCACATTGAAGAAAGAGAAGTTAGGTGGCAAATAAAATTACAAGCTAGTCAAGTCCCAGGATTAAATTAAATGATATCCATTAAGCGAGTATTGACTAGGAAGGCTGCATCAGTTAACTAAATAAAGTATTTCTTAGGTTTCAACATTAATTTATTATTTTTTTAACTTTTTAATTATTTTTTTTTATAGATATAAAATAGTTTTTTTATCATAAATTCTAACAAAAAGTTTTTAAAATGCATGATGTTAAGTTGTCAAACTCGCCTTCATTCTTGCTGGATGGGTTCGGAGCCGATCCTCGGCTCCGACTCGGCACTTGCTAAGCTCGAGAGCTAATTTTACCAGCTCGAGGCAACCCTATATCCCATGATGCAAGGCGTGACTACCCAGATCTCGTTTGCCGCTTCGCGAAGAGGTCTTCTTTTACCAGCTCAGGTAGTGTTTTTGTAATTTAACTTTCTACAGTCTAAAATCTTCCCCTTTTTCAAACCTTTTTGTCTAAGTATTAGAGTTAGTCTTTCTATAGCCTATCTCCTTAACCCTATACTCCCTCAACCTAATAGGTTTAGTTATTTTCCCCTTCAGGCCTTAAGCCTCCCTTTCCTTAATTCCTGTCAGGGTGTTTGAGTGTTGTACTTAGTCCCCCCCCCTTCTTCTTAGTTAACTGTGTGGGCGAACTTTGTGTGTGTGTGTTGGTGCACTGGACATAATTATGTCCAAAGAATCGAAGGTCTCAGGCTTCAAGAAGTGTGACTCGTGCTGTCAGAAGATGTCTCTGACAGACGGTCACACTTCTTGCGTGTACTGCCTGGGACCTCTACACCTGCAGGACTCCTGTGCCATTTGTCATTCTTTTAGCCACAGAGTCCTGCAGGAACGTAGGAATAAATTAATCCTACGAGGCTTATTGAAGCCGGAGAGCTCTCCAACCAAGACCGGGTCGGGAAAGCCCTCTAAGCCACCTAAGCCCCAGGCTTTCAGTTCAAAGCCTTCGGCTGTGGCTCCGACTCCTTCGGAGTCTAGGTCGGCTCCGGCCGGAGCCGATCTTTCTTTCTTAGAGGCGGTGGTATCGGTGCCGGCCGGCTGCGATACACCTGCATCGAAGTCGATGTCGGCTCCGGCTGGAGCCGACATTTCCATGTCCCAGACTGGAGCCGATAAGTTATCGGGTCCGACTAGAACCGAGGGGTCTTTGGCTCCGATGGCTCCTACTAGGAAGAGATCTCGGTCTCCTTCCCTGGAGTCGATTCGCTCGGCTCTGGGATCTCTACATTCAGAGCGGAGCCATCAGAGCCGATCTTTGAGGTCTTCCAGGCTCTCTGACCACGACTTGGAGAGAGTGGTAAGCAGATTGCTGAAATCAAAGGCACTGGCCCAGATGCTCCATAGCCCGTCTCAGCAGATGACCACTATCACTCATCCCCCTGAATTTCCTCCTTCGACTCTCCTCCAGAGTTCGGAGCCGGAGCTTCTTGAAACCTTGACTGTTGGTGCGTCGGAGCCGATGCCACCCCTTTCGGCTCCGTCGTCTTCGACTCCGATTTCCTCCATGATACCTTCCATGGAGGGATCCGGTCGTCGTGACTCCCGCGTCGGCTCCGAGGGGGCGAGTGGCATCGGACCCTTGTCCGGCCCCGTTCTCCCTCTCGGAGCTTCGGCGTTGGTGAGTTCGGCACCGACATCGGCCTCGGAGCCTTCTCTTTCGGCGGGGCCAGGAGTTCCTGTTTCTTCGGAGCGGGAGCTCTCTGGCCTCCCTGGAAGGGGAGCCTTTGAGGTGATGAGGAGTGTTCTAGCCCCTCAGCTGAGTCAACAGTCAGTTCCATTAGCTCTCCCCTCCTCGGTGCCTGCTGATATCTCTTCCCACTCTCTTGCTCCCGGACCTAGAGATCCATCGCCCCAGGTTTCCCCACTGGGAAGAACTTCCTCTTCCGAGGTTTCTCCTAATCCTTCGGGGGAACCCCCGCATAAGAGGACGTGCAAGAGGAAGCACATAGACTCCCCTGAGTCTACAACATCTGATACTGACTTAGATGAGTCGGAGGGATCCCCAAAGTCCCCCTCTGAGGATGTCTCCTTTTCAGACATCTTGGAACTCCTTAAACAGAGGGGCAACTGGCCTTCCATTAACCCCTCCGAGGATGAGTCAGTATACCTGGAGGCTTTTGGATCTCGACCTTCCACCTCCTGGGTGTCTCCGCCTTTCGACCCTCTCATGGAAGTGGTGGCTCGAAGGGCGTGGGTGGCCCCGGATTCTGTGGAACCAGTCCCTAGGAGGCCATCTAAATTTATCATGGCCCCGGTAGACAAGCAGTTTCTCACCAAGGGTGTCCCTGTTGATGCCATGGTGGTGGCAGCTGCCACCAAGAAGGAACTTGCTGATCCTTCTGTACCTGTCCATCCTCCTAACAAGGAGTCTAGGACCATGGATAGGTATGGTAAGCGGATTTTTTCCTCAGCGACCTTCACTATGCTCTCGCTGAATTATCTCTGTCACTTTACCCAGCTTCAGAGAGATATTCTCAAGGAACTAGGTGAGGTAGTACAGGATCCATCAGCTGCTGGGGCTCAAGAAAAAATTACCTCGCAGCTGGGAATCCTAAATTCCTTAACAAACTCCTCCATGCGGCTCATTTCTTATGTGGCCCATGGAGCGAGTAGAGCCGCAGGCACAGGAGTGGCCCTTAGGCGTCAGTCCTGGATGCGGCTTTGCAACTTCGCAGATCCCTTTAAGGCGTCCTTCACAAATACTCCCTTCGACGGTTCGGCTTTGTTTGGACCTCAGGTGAAGGAAACATTGACCAGATGCGAGCAGGACGGCAAGACTCTTTCTGCCGTAGGAGTCCATTTCTCCACCCCTTCAAGACCTTATCCTAAAGGTCAGAAGGGATGGAAGATGTGGTTCCGTAAATCTCAGGGAGTCACGCCAGATGCACGAGGTCAGTTTACCCCCAGAGGCAGAGGGGGTAATAACAATAGACGCCGCCCTAGGGGCAGAGGGGGTCCGCAGAATCAGGGTAGCAGAGAGCCTCTCCCTGACAAACCCTTCCAGCATCCCTGAGGTGTTGCCCGACTGTCCACCCTTGGAGGCAGTCGGGGGAAGATTGTCGCTGTACCCAACAGCCTGGCTTTCCCTTTCTCAAGACATTTGGGTACAGTCAATCATATCCGAGGGTTACAAGATTCCCTTCGAAAACTATCCTGTTCCTCAGAAGGTATTCCTCCCAGACGTTGCACCTGGTCTAAGGGAGTTCTCAAAGCTGGAGGTATCAAAACTTCTAGCAAAAAGAGCCATCCAGCCAGTTCCAGCAGACCAAATAGGATCCGGGATCTACTCAAGATTCTTTTTGGTCCCCAAAAAAACGGGAGATTGGAGACCAATTCTAGACCTCAGCAGACTAAACAAGTTTGTCAAGAAGGCAAGATTCCGGATGGTCACGCTTCAGTCCATTTTACCCTTTTTGGGCAAGGACAACTGGATGTGCTCGGTAGACCTTCAGGATGCGTACTATCACATAAAAATTCACAGGCGCTCCAGAAGGTTTCTCCACTTTCAGCTGGGGACCAGTCATTTTCAATTCAGAGCCCTGCCCTTTGGTCTCACTACAGCCCCCAGAGTGTTCACCAAATGCACGGCAGCGGTCACGGCTCACCTGAGACATCAAGGATTCCAGGTGTTTCCGTACCTAGACGACTGGCTCCTCACGGCCACCACCAGGCATCAACTTCTCCAGGCCAGGGACTACACTCTTCATATGTGCAGCCAGTTAGGAATTTCCATAAACTTCGAAAAGTCCTCCTTGTTACCTTGCCAGTCTATTACCTTTATAGGCGCAGAACTAGACACTGTTGGGATGTCAGCAAGACTCACAGATCAAAGACTTCTGGACATCCAAAAATATGTTCAGATCATCCTACTCAGCAAAAAGATCAGGGCCAGGTTTGTCCTGAAGGTGCTAGGACTTATGGCGGCTGCCATCGTACTTCTTCCTTTGGCTCGCTTCCATATGCGGCTACTGCAATGGATGTTATTCACCCAGTGGTCCTTCCAGCAGCTTCCCATGCGCCACGAGATCATCGTGACACAATCTTGCAAGAGTCACCTGACCTGGTGGATTTCTTTCCCTCAAGTCCTCCAGGGCAGACCGTTTGTTCCCCTGGCCCCGGTTGCCACAGTCACATCGGATGCCTCCCTGATCGGGTGGGGGGGGCATTATCAGGGCAGGATGGTCCATGGCACTTGGCAACCCTTCGAATACCATCTGCACATAAATGTCCTAGAGATGAGAGCAGTGCTTTTAATGTTGCAAGCCCTCAACGACTTTCGTCTTTTAGGAACTATTGCAGTTCAGACGGACAACATGTCCGTAGTATGGTACATCAACAAACAGGGCGGGACCAAGTCTCCACTGTGTTGAGAAGCTCTTAGACTTTGGCAGTGGGCAATCTCCTCTCATCGGTTTCTGATAGCAACGCACATCCCCGGGAAATCCAACTTTATTGCGGACAGATTGAGCAGAGCTATTCTCATGCCTCACGAGTGGTCTCTCAAACAATCAGTAGTGGAGGAGATTTTTCAGAAGTGGGGCTTCCCTTGCTGTGACCTTTTTGCTACACCCCAAAACAGCAAATGCACAGACTTCTTCTCCCTCTTTCCACTCCCAGGCCAACCCCCCAGAGACGCTCTAACCCAGGTTTGGCCCCGGGGACTTCTTTATGCTTTTCCTCCATTCCCCTTGATACCTCAAGTCATTCAGAAAGCTACCGTTTTGAGAGCCAAGTTGATTCTCATTGCCCCTTACTGGCCTCGACAAATTTGGTTCCCGTTCCTTCATCGCCATCTATTGGTACAGCCTTGGCGTCTGGACCCAGTTCCAGATCTTTGACCCACCAGTCGGGTCATCTGCACCAGGCCATTCGCTCTCTCAACCTCACCGCTTGGTTGCTCCACTTCCTTCATTAGCCAGGCTTCCTATGATTTCTAATCCTGTACGGGATATCATAGTAGCTTCTCTAAAGTCCTCTACCAGAAAGATTTATGCTAGTAAGTGGCAGCGTTTTTCCTTCTGGGCAAAGTCCAGGGACATAGACCCCTTTACTGCCCCAGTTCAGTCAGTTTTGGACTTCTTAGCTGAGATTTTTCAGTCGGGTTCTTCTTCTTCGACAGTCAAAGTCCAGCTGGCAGCAATCTCAAATTTTCATGTTGGCTTAGCGGACCAGAACATAATGTCTCACAAGCTTTGTAAAGCCTTTCTCAGGGGTATCTTTCTACTAAAGCCTCCAATTAAAGATCATCCTCCGCAATGGGACCTGAATTTAGTGCTGACATCCCTAATTCTTCCCCCCTTCGAACTGGCTGCTACATGCTCTTTAAAATTTCTCTCTTGGAAGACAATTTTTCTGGTGGCTATTACTTCAGCTAGGAGAGTGTCTGAACTTCATGCTCTCTGTGTTCGACCTCCCTACTTGGTTTTCCACAAGGATAGAGTATCTCTAAGAACAAATCCATCCTTTTTGCCCAAGGTGGCTTCCCAGACAAATCTTAACCAGTCTATTGATCTTCCAGTATTTTTCCCGAATTATTCGGACAGAGCGGAACAGAAACTGCATTATTTGGATGTTCATCGCCAGCTCAGATACTACTTGGATAGAACTAAACAATTCAGAAAATCTGATCAGCTTTTTCTTTCTTATGCAGAAAACAGAAAAGGTCTCCAAGGTGACCTTATCGAAATGGCTCTCTTCCACTATTTCCCATGTTTATCTCCTTAGGGGCAAAGAATTTCCCTCTAAACCTAAGGCACATTCTACTAGAGGCCTAGCCGCATCTACAGCCTTTCAGGCTAGGCTACCTATTGACACCATTTGTGCAGCAGCCACTTGGGCCACGCCTCATACCTTTGTCTCACATTACAAATTGGACCTGGCCTCCAGAGACAGAGCTAGGTTTGGTTCCACAGTTCTCAAGAGTCTGTTCCATTGAGCCACCCAGGATAGAGGTGCTAGGGACGCGGTCCCATCCAGCAAGAATGAAGGCGAGTTTGACAACTTAACATTAAGAAGTTATGTACCTACCATAACGTTCCATGTTAGTTGTCTTCTCTCGCCTTCTTTCGTCCCTCCCTCCTTTCCCCTAGCCTGGACAGACCTTGAAGTTGTACTCTTCTCTGGGGACGAGTTTATTCTTCCTATGGACTCCAGTTGTGAGTGGTCACTAGTTTTACTAGTTCCCCTGTGTTGTGTTTACACATTTGGTTACTTTCTTCTCCTTCTGTTGGAAGAAGATAATGGGCATATTTCTATAGCTACCAAACGAGATCTGGGTAGTCACGCCTTGCATCATGGGATATAGGGTTGCCTCGAGCTGGTAAAATTAGCTCTCGAGCTTAGCAAGTGCCGAGTCGGAGCCAAGGATCGGCTCCGAACCCATCCAGCAAGAAGGAAGGCTAGAGAAGACAACTAACATGGAACGTTATGGTAGGTACATAACTTCTTATTTTTTTAAATATTTTACAATGACAATGAATCAGAGTTATTTTGTAATGTTTTAGGGATGTGTTTGATATTGTTCACGGGTTATTGTGTGTATTTTCTTTTTAAAAAATTCATTAAAGGATGATGTAAATTAATTAATTATTAAGGAGGGGAGTATATAAAGCTGAATAAGGTTTTTAATAATTGATTCTGATGAAGTCCCTGTTGGAGGGAAGATAGCGCTCAATCTGTGTGTTTAAACTGTGAAGAAATAAAACTACATTTGTGGCAGTCCATGGTGCATGCAGTGTGTGATTTGTCTTACTTGTGGTGGATTTGTCACTTTTTTAGGCTCCTTCTGTAGCTGGTTTATTAACAGTAATACAGTAAATATAATTGTTCATGTATCAGTACATTTTACTAGCATGGGCAAACTTTAGATACCAGTTAAAACATCTATTAGTACTTTTAGGAGTGGTACGTGGCCAAATCATTACAGTTAACTTGTGTAAGTAAACAGTAATTGTTTTACTAATATGAATGTTCCAATATCAAATTTCTGTTATACATTGCATTCTATTTTTAAGTATAATACACACATATGGTCATACTGCTCAGACTACAATATATTAGCAGATAGTTGTATGTCTATCAAGGTATGGCCATACTGCACTGTACTTTAAATGTGTGCAATATTCAAGACATACCTAAACAGCCTAGACTTTTTTGTAACCCTGCTGATCTCTCACTCTGGTAATACGTACATCATGCATGTTTATTTGTAGGACTTAATTCTTTTTGCATAAACTTGTGATGGTTATGCAGGCTGTGATGGCATCTGAAAAAATGTACTCAGGAGCCAACATTGCTGCTCACAGAGGATGGCTTGACAAAATACTGGGAGACTCAACCCCTCTATACTAACACCATTCTCTTTAAGTGTGTCCACATCCCCCACACCCATGCCTTCAAAAGTTGGATTTCCTCTCATAGCCTGAAAATTCACCTACTCTGGCCACTGTTTATGATTTGGGGATTTAATGAAGCTTCATGAATAGCCTGTCTCACATCAGAATGTCATATCCAAGCCTCTTTTGAAGAAAGATTAGTAGGCAAAACCTCATAATTCCTTCTTCCCCTAAAAGCTCATCCAGGTGCTCGGGCTGCTAGTTGAAATCAGGCTGTCTGTGTCCTACATTATCTATCTGCACCAACAGAGCTGGCTTCCTCTGCAAGACTTGTGGATTTTGACACATATGTTTGGGCTCAACAAAGGTTGACAGACATTGGAATTGTGTGCTGCCAGTCCCTGAAATTCTGAAGCATTGCATGCTGTCACACTGCCAACCCATCTTTCTTAAATTTTGTAAATAGTCATATGTCATTTGTGAATATTAACATGATTCATATGCTTGTCTTACAACTGTAAGAAAACTGTATGTTATGTGTGTATTAAACTACTGGTACAGAAGTATGTTTGTTTAACAGGGTTTGTACAGTACTGAGCTTTAAGAATGTAACCACATCATACCCTGCTGGAACATAGAAGACTGACTTGCAAAATTTCAAGAAAATAAGTTGAAATTAAATGCTTTAAGATGTGCTATAAAAGTTAGTTAATGCAACAAGCAGACATGATGTCTAGAGCTAGATGTTTTTTTCTATTGTCTAAGAGAAAATATTTACTAGGTTTAAAATATAAAGCATTGTATTACTTTATGACTTCCTAGCAGCTGCTGCACATCTGAGAGATATGTATTTTTAACACAGAGATGTTAGGTTTCTGTTTAGCCTGGGAACTGAAGTCAGGTGGCAAAGAGTGATGTCATCCAAGCTAACCCAGCAGTAATGTTTTATATTAATTTAATAACTCTGTCAGAGAGAGACTATGCATTTTGTATTTTGTCTTTGACCTGGAAACATCCATCATCATCATCACATCTCCACTTGCTTGTAAGTAAGATTGAGGGCATAGTATCTCTTTTAGATATAGATACGAATATAGTAAAGATTAGTTTAGATAGTTTCTGTATTTATTTGAGACTGTCCTGCAATGTTGTTTTAAAATATTTCCTTTGATTTTGAACTCTGAAGTAACTGTGTTTGTTTTCTGAGTATTGTCTTGTTCTTTTATTATTTATTATTAAATATATTTAACCCTATCTTTGTGGCTGATATTTGTGAGACATATTTAAGCTCTTAGAGTACCTGAATATGTATTTGGTGACACTGTACATGCCACTCCTAAATAGTCTTGCTTGGTCAGACTACCATTTAGATTATTAGCAACATTACACAATCGGATTGGACACCCTTTGTAAGGGCCTTATAGTAGCTGATAAGGGTGGCTAATGTAACTACATAATAGTCTGGGCAAAAGGGGGCATAGCTAGTAAACCTGTGCCAGCCTTTCCCAGGGGTGTGTGTACATGTGTGTTTGTATAGGAATCAAATTTCAAAGTTTGTGTGTGTGTGTGTGTGTGTGTGTGTGTGTGTATATGTGTGTGTGTGTGTGTGTGTGTGTGTGTGTGTGTGTGTGTGCGTGTGTGTGTGTGTGTCAGCTGGGGGTGCTGGAGGTCTTAGCTTGGCCACTCGGCTGAGATCTCAACCCTATAGCTATGCCAGTGGGGAGTCTTATTGTGGATCTGGAGAAAGAGGCAGAAACCAGCCCCAGACTGACTGTGATCTCTGTGTGCTCTTAAGGGAAATTGTACTTTACTGTGTGTGTGTACTTGTCATCTTCCCATTGTGTACATCCCTCACTGTTGCCAGTAGTGAGGATTGAGACTCCTTGATTACTGGGCCAGTGCAGGGGTGTCACACATGCTAATAAGGTCCATTAGTGAAATATGGTGCTGAAGAGCCAAATATGGCAGCAAATATGTCATATAAGTCTGTAATATTCTGAGATCCTCACATATATGGGATTACCTGTACATGAGGAAATAGTGTAGCTGCCTAATAGCAAGGGGTGTTCACTTATGTTATGTCACACCTGCTGTGCTGTGTCACTTTTTAGGTCTGTGTTCAATAAGTACGTAACTATAATGCTCCTGATGTGTTTGCTAAAGCCGGAGTAGTATGAGAGATATCACCTATATATTATGAGATTGCCTACATTTGTACGACTTCTTTTGGAAACCACTCTATATAGAAGGAAATGCTTTCATACTTATGCTCGTATTGCATTTGTCTACTGGAGTTCATCACCTGACCCATGGACGACGCCTTTTTAGTGGAGTCCTGGGGAGTTAAGATCCATAACAAACATAAAAGCATTTATAAGATACATCATAGCTGAACTAGCTTGATAATTAGACAAAAGAAGTACAAGTAAAATATTACATAGTTACATACAGACTTATATAGATACATAATATACACATCTTACAATGAGTTAAAATATTACATTAGAAATCAATCAGTAAATGTATGAAAAGTAGCTTTTAATATTTGATAGTTACAAAGTAGTAGCATAAGATGCTTGGTTCTTAAGAAGTTAGAAGAGTGTGGAAACATTTGTGTAGGAAGTGAACCTGAAAGGTAGATAAGAGGGGAAGATGTAATTAGAGTAGATGAGTCACATGTGATAGAAGAAGTATGCAGAAATTTAGATAGGATAGTATTCAGTCAGACAGTAGGGATAGAATATTATCATAATCTAGTCTCATTTTAATCGATCTCACTTTAAATTTACTTCTAATTATTTCATCTACACTCTCTCTAGATTCTCTGTCTAAACCACTTAGACTCATCCTTACTTCTCTTTGTTCCTGACATCCTCATCAATATCTTAGACAGAGTTTATTTTTCACTAAAATAGTTATACCAACCTAAAATAAACAAATCTGCATCCCTTCAAGCAAATAAATTGTCAATTGTTTTTAAGTGCTTTACTAATATTATGTATTCCAAACTATTTATTATGTAGTTGTGATCCTATTATTGTATAAGCTTATATACTGTATGTTTTGCTATGTTTCTCATCTCTATCTGTTGGGGCTTTCCCCATGGGCCTCTACTGAAAAGGGGCATGTGCCCAGTTGGACTAACCTGGTCAACAAACATTAAATAAAATAAATAAATAATAAATAAATAAAATAGTATTTAGGAAAAATGTGTGTGGATTTTTTCTTTTAAAGCTACACTTATTGCCTAATTCCCTGATTAGGCTGGGTATGACAGTTTATATCTTGGAGCTTTAATTGGAGTAAGGAGTATCCCCTGATGAGTTCTTGGATTTAGATTGTCGATCCAGGAATTTATCTTTAGAGTGGAGAGGTCTGCTGGGGTTATACCACTGTAGGATGGAGTTCAGGAAAGGGCACTCATCTGGGAGGTGGGAGGTAAAGCATGGAATTTGCAGTTTTTAGCTAAAAGTATGTAAAATAGTTTGGGAAATACAATCACTTTATTTTTGAAAGTGCAAGGCAGTGATGGGCTCTGTTTGGCAAATCAACAGTGAATTGTTCAAGTTTTACTTGGAGGTTGTTGTTTAGGTTAGTGAGGACAGGGACAGTGTATAGAAATGTGTGTGAGAGATGTTTAATTGATATACAGCCTAGAACAGTACAAAATCATTTGTCTATGTATAATCTTCTAAGTCTTTCATGAGTTTTCTTTATGATATTACTTACATGAATATCAAACTTAAGCTTATAATGAATTGTTATACAAAGAAGCTTGGTGTTGAAAACCTGGTCACGCTTAATGTTTTGAGTAGAGGAAATATTAAAGCCATTTGAGTTTTGGGAACTATTTTGAGAGGAGAGTATCAGTTTAGTTTTTAACATTAAGTGTAAGGTGAGCATTTACTATCAGCTGTTCTACTGCTGAGAAGGATTCCTGAGTAATGGTCTCTAAATGTCCTAAGGAATGGTCTGAGCAAATGATTGTAGCATCATTTACATAGTGAATCATAGTGGATGGAACTGTGATAGTATAAAGCTAACTTCTGTATATGTCAAATATGAGGGATCCATACACAATCTCATTAAAATTATTTTACTACAATTGGTTGTGGGGCCGAGTACTGCATTGATTGTCCCCCTGAGCATTTTGTTGTATCGAGGTTCTTAATTAATGCTTGACACAGGTGGTAGTTGTTTCTTTTTTGTTATACTTGTAGTAATCAAAACATGGTTACAACCTAACACCAAACATGAAGAAATGATTCCGCCCAGATTATAACATATTAAAAATTGATAGACAACATATGAAAGCTGGATGAATAGCCATCTTTTAAAGTAGGACACTCAAACTTAATAAAGCTCTCTATTCACACCCAAATTTCCATAATGCTGAAATAATCATCTCACAACTTCAGCTCACCAATCACAAGAACATTTGTATCACAGCAATATATATTCCACCTGTTAACAGCACCAGTTTACTAGAAGACATCCTAAACTGGATCTCTCTCAGTATAAAAAAATGAAACAATTATACTGGGGGACTTTAACATAGATTACTCACTTATTTCTTCTATCCCCCACTCTATATTCTCAAATCTATATGGTTTCTCCAAACTCATCACCTCTCCATCCAGAACAGACAAGCATAGTAACAAGAAATCAATCTTAGACTGGATCCTATCAAACTCCTCCTCTAAAATCAACAACTCTGGATGTCTAGCTGACACCATCGGTGACCACCCACCCAGCATTGCTATCAGAAAGATCAAGCACAACCCCAAGGAAATAGTCTATAAACAAGTGCACAGACTCAACTCCTTCATCAAAGAAGCTTTCACAGATTACCTCCACAAATACAACTGGAACTCATTAACTAGTTTACCATTAGACAAAGCCATTAGTCATTATGATCACTATTTCATTGTCATCCTAAATGAACTAGCTCCCATTAGAAACAAAAGAGTAAAAAAACAACCCCATCCCTGTCTCACAAAGATACCATGTAACATATATAGAACAAAGACAAAGCCTGGAAAATATGGGTTAGAAATTAAACACAACTAAACTGGTAAAGTTTTAGGCACTTTAGGAATTATGCCAAGCTAAAAATTAAATCTGACAAAACCAATTGTTTTCAAAACCTCCAGAATAAGCACCAATAAAACCCCAAGCAATTCTGGTCAAATCTAGAAAGATGCCTGTACTCCAGCCAAACTGCTACCCCATCTCCAAACATCATCAACAATGTCAACTATATCCACCCAATTCACACTCACGTCACCCAATCATTTCTATCCCTACTATAACATACACCAACCTCAAAAAAATACATTACCTACCTCCCACATACAAAACATCTCTTCCTCTCACTTCAGCCAATGCTAACTTCTACTATCAAAAAATGTCTCCATATTCTTAAAGCCTCAGCTACTGTGGTTGGCAATCTACCTCCAGAATATCAGAAAATAACAGCAGATGCCATTGCATATCTGGTTTCCATACTGATAAATAGGTCCATCGCTGAATGCTACGTCCCCTCTCTCTGGAAAAAAAACTCACATAATAACCATTACAAAAATGCAAAAATAGCACCAACCTCTCCAATTACCATCCAGTTGCAAGCCTACCTCCACTATCCAAAATTCTGGGAAAATGTATACACACTCAACTCCTAACCTATCCCACCACTAGCAATCTCCTCTCCTCCACAAAACACAGTTTCTGCCCTCACCATAGCACAACCACTGCCCTTCTACTCAGCTTTACAGAACCATGTACTCTAAATGAAATAACAGTTGCCTAGTATTCCCAGTTTTCTACAGAATGTCAAAAGCATTTGCATAGTATATCACCACCTTCTTTTACATGAACTATCTTCCCTCTCTCTATCCCAGTCAGCCTATCCTGGTCAAACAGACACCAGGCAGTCAAATTTAAAAAATTACCTTTCGTCCTTCCTACCTGTCACTGTCAGAGTACCACAGGGCTACTATACTTCAATATCTCTACTGACAAACTACACAAAGCTAGCAAACATGACACCTTAGTCAAATACACTTACGATGTTACCCTCATATGCTCTACCCCAAGCCTCCCACAACTCCAACAAATAACTTAAGAATCTTTTTCCTCAATAGAAACCTGGTTAACCAACCACCAACTATACCTAAATCCTAAAAATCAAGCTTATCCTATACACACCAAAATCCTTAAATTCGCTCAAACAGTCCTTTCATATCACCTCAGCTAACAATACTATTACATAAAGTGCATCCAGTACTAAACTATTAGGTGCCATAATAGACGGTGACTTAAATTTTGACTTACACATTTTCCTTTCCATTACAAAGACCCACCAAAAACTATTTCTCTACCGCAGTGCACACTACCTCACTAACTCATCCAAAAACTCTGACAGTTTTCTACCCTCTCCTTTCCCTACTTTATGATTCACCCTTTCTAACCAACCTGCAATCCACCCTAGTAAATAAATTAGAAGCTTGCTACAACAAAATACCTAAATTTGCTTCAAATTCACCACATCATACTTATCACTGTATTGCACTGAAGAAACTCAATCACCTACATACTCCCGAGTGATTACCACACACAAATGTATTCACAAACCCCATGTCTGCCCATCTCTACTAAACGTCCTCAAACAACACTCCCCACCAAGATCTCTGCGATCTAATAACAAAAACCTATTATCTTCCTCGAAATGTTATAACACTCCTGCTAAGTCACTCTATTCTTCCTATATCACTAGAAAATGGAAAACTCCATCACTACTGTTTTAAAAATAGACAAAATAATTTTTAGCTTTAAGAGCAACCTAAAACAACACCTAACATCTTCCTGGCTCTGCAGATGCTCCTATACTGGCTAATCTACTCTCCCACCTATCCTGCCCCCTCCACACCAAACTCTCTTCTACATATCCCCCATACACTATTCCACCACTTTTCTCCTATCTATACTATCTCTTCTTACCACACTTTACTACACTGTCTGTAACTCTTCTACATCACAGTTCTTCTCTCTTATCTTTTCTCTGCATCACCTTCTACTTTTGACCACCATATTCTTTTTCAAGCTGTGAATTTATGGTCTATACAACACCCCTAATGCAACTGTCATCACTGCAAATAATGTGCAAAATTGCTTTCTTTTCTCAAACTCTGTATTATTAGTATAAAAAGTTGCATCCTGTTAATACTTAAAAGTTTTCATATTGTATCAATGCTTAGTTATTTATTTATTTTCATTTGTTTACTGGGATGTCCGACTGGGCCTAAAAATAGCCCGTTTTCAGCGGAGGCCCAGGGAGAAAAGCTCCAAAGATTACAATGTTGTCATATTATAGGTTCATAGGTAGGTACTAGGCTATCAGCCCAAGGACCTACATAGTCCTAGCCAGCAAGATTCCATAAAGTTATTTTCCTGTGCCACAGTCCAGCAGAGACACAGAAGTGATCATCCACTCATCAAGATTTTTCTTGAAGAGTGCTAATGAAGAACTTTGCTTGACATAGATGGGTAGCTTGTTCCAGAGTATAGGAAGTCTCTGGGACAGGAATCTATCCCTCCAGTGTGTCCTGTTTATTGTGGTGACAAGGTTTAGGTCCCTAGAGCATGTAGCTCGGAGGGATTGGGATTTCTTTAGGTGCAGCATGTCCAACAGCTTTGGGTTTGACATAGCTTTATATGTTAGGCAGAGATCACCTTCAGTGTAGGGCATTTGTTTGAGGCCAGTAATCCTCTTTGTGAAGTACTTCTGTGGCCTTTCCAGCTGCTGCAGATGTCTTGTTATAATGGGTCTAATGAGTGATGAGTAACAATGACTTTTTTCCTGGATGAGAACCCGTCCACCTGGGTCCCAAGGTCTCTTATCATGCATTCTTTTACCAAAGGGGATGACAGTGCACATTTTGGCATTGAGCTTGAGGCCATGGCTCTGACACCAGGCATCTGTTTCAGTGAGGCCCTTCTGTAGGATGTCCACATCATTTGGGGACTTGACTATGGCTCCTAGTTTGCAGTCATCTGTGAACTTCATTAGCCAAAGGCTTTCTGTGTTAGCCTGTACTTCAGAGAAGTAGATACCAAACAGGACAGTTCCCAGGACGGAACTCTGTGGTACTCCATTTGTCACTGCTTTGAGGTCAGATTTGGAGTCTGCAACTTTTACAGTGTGGGTTCTGTCAGTGAGCCAGTTGGCAACCCATCTTGTGACATATGAGTTTAGCTATAATTCCAGAATGGGGATGGTGTGTCAAGATAGGCTGTGTGAACCACCTTACCCTCATCCACGGCTTTGGTGACTGCCTCAAAGAAGTCGATCAGGTTCAGGAGGCATGATCTACCTTTCATAAACCCAAACTGGGCGGGATCCAGAGTTTGGAGGTTAACAATGTCTTTGTTTATGAGTTCCATGATGATACGTTCCATGGCCTTGCAGACCAGGCGGATCAGTGGTGGCTCCCCTTTGTGGAGTGGGATAACTGTTGCTGTCATTCAGTGGGCACAAAGCCTGATGTGAGGCTATTATTGAACATGGTGCTTAAGTGGGGAGCCAGTTCATTCTGCTGGGTTGTTGTCCGTCCCATGGATGCTGTGTTTTTGGCTTTAGAGAGTGCAGCGATTACAGGGACTCTGCATTCTTCCTGTATAGATATTAGAAAAAAATGTACGAATACAAAGTGTGACAGTATAATGTTTATATAGGATACATGTTGAAGAAACAAATATATCAAAATTAAAAAAGATAGTAGACAATAAAAAATGTACCATTAATAGAGTTTTGTGACAAGCTGGATAATAAATTCAAGAGCTGAGAAATCTGTTACCTATGAGATAAAGAGAAAAAGAAACAACTAAAAGAGGAGAAAGAAGGAGAAATAGGGGAAGGAGAATGTTACGGAAGAAGAAAAAAAGTGGGGGATAAGGGAGTGGTAGGAGAAACAGCAGCTTGGAGCAGCTAACCAGGAGCTGTGTAGGAGCAAAGCCAAATATTTTTAAGATGCGCCCTCAGCAGTTGTTTGAATTTGGTAGTATTGTTAGTGTTCAATTTATTTTGAGGAATATCATTCCAAGTTTGAAGGAATACAGGGGTCCCCATAGCTATTGTTTGGCAATTTATTAGAAGACCTTAAAGTTCTATTGGTGGAGTAAGGATGCACTAGGTTTCTAATAGATGGACAGTAGTTGGAATAATACAAAGTGGAATGAGTTAGAACTACCTGGTTATAGGCTAATAGGTTAGGAAGTTCCAACCCATCGAGGTGGTGTAGTACTTTGCAGTGATGAGTTCTTGTAGGCTGGCTGGCAGTGAATCTAGCTATTTTGTAATAGCAGGGTTCTAGTTTGATTAAGTCACATTTTCTTAAGTTAGTAAAAATGGGTGAGGCATGTAAGATGGTAGATAGAAGGTTTGTTCTACAGGTGGCATGTCTGGTGGAATTAGTTAGAAAAGGCTTTATTCTATAAAGGGAACCTAACTTGAAATGCACTTTCTTGGTAACTAGGGCTAAGTGTTTATTAAATTTGAGGTCCTTGTCAATGATGACCCCTAGTAATTTTGTATGCTCTACTGGTTCGATAAGGGTATTGTTAGATGCATAAATGGTGAAAGTAGGGTCAATAGATTTCTTGCTACTGGAGAAGAGCATTAGTTTTGTTTTAGAAAGGTTAAGAATCAGTTGTGAGTTGAGAAGGTATTTTTCTATGTCCAGAATGGACTGTTGGGTTTTATTATGTATGGCAGGTAGGGATGGAGCACAGCATGTGAGGGAGGTGTCATCTGCATACTGAACCAATGTAGCATGTTGATTGGCTGTACATAGTCCATTTGTAAATATAGTGAACAGAAAGGAACCTAGAATAGAACCTTGGGGTACACCAACAGAGAAAAGTAGAGAAGATGAAAGCTCATTATGCCATTTAACTGCCTGTTGATGGTTGGTTAGATAACTAATGAACCAGGTGAGGGCTGAATGAGAGAGGTTAAGGGAGGCTAGCTCATTGATAACTTTTTGGTGCAAAACTGTATTAAATGCCTTTGATAGGTCAAGGAATAAAGAGGATGTAAGTAATCCATTGTTCCTGTGGTGATTGACTGTGTCAATGAAACTGATAAAGGCTTTTGTAGTACTATGTTTAGGTTGGAAACCATGTTGGGTGGGGGATATAAGATTATATTTTAAGCGGTGGATGAGAAGTTGGGAGTGAATACACTTTTACAGTATTTTTGCTATAGGGGAGAGGATAGCAATGGGTTTATAATTAGTGAAATCTGTGGAGGTATCACCTTTGTGTAGGGGGATTACACGGGACACCTTCCATAGTGATGGCATGTATTGTTCGGTAATGGAACGATTAATAAGGATGGATATGGGGTAAGCAATAGTGCCTGCAGCAAGTTTAAGGTATTCATTAAAAAGCTGGTCAGCTCCAAATGAAGAGCATAGGATTCTTCTTATGTGGTGTGTTTGTATAGGATGAAAGTTGAAGGAACATGAATTTGTTTCAGAATTTATGGGTATGATTGGTTGAGAGTTGTTATTTTTTACTGGTGATAATATAGAGTTAACAAAATGCTTGTTAAATTGGGTGGCTATATTGTCAAGGGAGTTCGTTTTAGTTGGGCATGGGTTAGGGGGTTACCAGGTTTGAGCAGTTGGTTTATGGCTCCCCAGAATTATTTTGGATTGTTTTGATGCCTATTTTGGATTGTTGTGTAGTGTTGCATTTTATCACGCTTGATTTGTTTTTTTGAAAAGTTACGAAGTTGACAATAGTTTTGAAGTTTTATTTTGATGTTTTATACATATTTTCCTGAGGGGCGGCTAGCCTGTTTAAGATAGAGTGAAAGTTTTCACTGAAATATTGAACTACAAGATCAAGTTGTAGATGTTTTAGGTGGGTCACCAGATGACTTGTTGGACAAGTGTGATAAACGTTTCAGGATTAAAGTTAGTTTTGTTGCGGATAAGTTTGTATGTGACTTCATTAGTGGCTGGTGTGTCATTTTGGTAGATGATCACTCAGGCTGTCTGGAAGACATGTACTTCCCTTTAATTTTTACAATGTAATATTCTTTTTCAAGGAACATTTCTCCCCAGGGCTCTGCCGAAAATGGGGCTGTATACCCAGATGGACTCTCCTAGAAAACAAATGGAAATAAAGTGCATCATGTGATACACCTGCTACAGTGGTGGCTGACAGGAGACACAGTTTGGTGTCTACATCTAACCAAATTACACTCTTTTTTTTCATTCCTGCACTATAGACTGCAAGACAGAAGGAGAACAGATGAGAAAATCAGCCCCATCCCAGACCCATATTTTGAGATGAGGAGTGACTTGCTGCAAACAATAAACAAAGGTAAAGAAAAAATACTGTACAAACTGTTAGTTCCAAAATACTTACAGTGAAACTGGTACATAGCAATATTTTAGGTATACAGCATACAATAAACAAAGATAAAGAAAAGATACTGTACAAACTGTTAGCTCCAAAATACTTATGATGAATATACTTGGGGATGGACAAAAACACTGCTAGAATTTTAGCTAGATTTTACCATTTAAGACATTCAGAACTTCTTTGCAGGTGCCCAGGGCATAAAATGATGGCACTACATCTGGTTCAGAAATCCACTGATATCTATGCTAATTATTTAAGTCCCATTTGAGCAGACAGCCATGGATCTTGTAGATTCATCATTAAAGACTAACAATAGCTACCAATACATTCTGATGATAATTGACTATGTCAGCTACCAATGCATTCTGATGATTATTGACTATGCCAGCTACCAATGCATTCTGATGATTATTGACTATGCCAGCTACAAATGCATTCTGATGATTATTGACTATGTCATCTACCAATACATTCTGATGATTATTGAATTTGTCAGCTACCAATACATTCTGATGATTATTGACAATGCCAGCTACCAATGCATTCTGATGATTATTGACTATGCTGGCTACCAATACATTCTGATGATTATTGACTATACCATACAATTTCCTGAAGCAGTAGCCCTACAAAACGTCAATTCTAAGTCAATAACCAGAGAACTAGTGTTACTTGTCTCTACAGTAATTTCCGAAGAAATGCTAACAGGCAAGGGAACCCCATTTCTGTCATGGGTAAGGCACCAACTTTACCAGTGTTTTAAAGAGAAACAGTTAAGAATTTCTCTTAGCTGCCTTAAAATAAGTAAGTTAGTGAAGCACTTTTGTTAAAGAAGGCCATAGAACAGGATGGTAAGAATTGGGTCACTTGCTTCTTACAGCATTTTTGCTGTAAGAGAACTACCCAAACTTAAACAAGACTTATCCTATTTGAGTTGCTCTTTAATTGAAAACAAAGCCATTAGACACAGAAAAGGACACTTTGGAGAAGGAAATAAAAACATTTAAAAGTGTGCAACAGCACACTTTACAAACTTGCAAGATGGGTTAAGGAACATAAACAAAGGGCACAAGATCTGAAACTGAGGGTTTATAATAACAATGCCAGACTTAGGGAACTAATACTAACATTGTGTCCCCCCTTTTGAACTGTGTTCAAAAGAAGTTTCTACCAAAATGGCCAGGACCTTTTGAAATGGCTGAGAGACAAAGAGAGAGAGAGAAAAAAAAGGGTAGTGCAAAATAAGGCAAACTGAAAAGAGAAAATCAGAGCAGATGTATTTCATAAATGTGCAAAACTATGGGGGGATGCTAAAGCTTTTGTAATCAGCCTAGCAGATGATATAGATATTAATAGTATAGTATCATGGAATTCTATCCCTGCTTGGCCCAGAGACACAAAGTAAAAGTAAAAGTAAAAGATATTTTTCTGAGTTACTCGATAGAACAGACTTAATGCAGCATTATACTGAAACTAACGGGAAGTAAACCTAAAAATTTATAGTACACCAGAATCCCAGAGAAAAGCATTAAAAGGAGAAGTGAAAAAAATGCTTAAATTAGGAAATATGGAAGAGTCCCAAAGTGAATGGCTCAGTCTGATATTGTTAGTCTCTAAACCAGACAGCATCACAGGATTTTGTAATGAACTCCAAAAACTGAATGATGTATTCAGATTTGACACATACTTAATGGCCTGAGTGGATGAGCTTACAGAAAGGATAGGCAAAGCAAGGTTTTTGAGCACCTTAGATTTAACCAAGGGGTACTGGCAGATTCTTCTCACCCCTGAAACCAAAGAGAGGACAGCAGTCCCTACAATGAAGGTATTTTTATTATTATGCCAAGTTCTAACATTTTGTACCAGGTACTCAGCAGTGAATCTTAATGACACAGTAATTTATTCAGAAGATTGGGAGTTACATTTATCCAAAGTGCAAGTTGTGCTGAACCGACCTATGAAAGGCAAAGTTTTATACTTAATGTTGTCATCACTTAAATACTGAGTATATGTGAGTGGGAAAGGGGTCATTAAACCCCAAACAGAATAAATAAATAAATAAATAAAGAAAAACTGGCCTGTACCCAATACCAAATTGCAACTGAAAGAATTCTTAGAACTAGTAGGTTACTAAAAAAAAATTGTACCCAATTTTGCTGCATAGCATTTCCTCTGACAAGACCTTAGAGATGATAAAGCAACTATTCGGGTAAGGTACATCAGAAAAGCAGATGAGACTTTCTTGTAAGCTGCCACGAACAAAGCCAGTCTTGTTTACCCCTGACTTTACTAAACCCTTTATTGTATAGACCAATGCAAGCAAAGTAATGTCGGGGCTATTTTATCTCAGGAAGTTAGGGATGTGGAACAGAGTGTGCTGGTAGGAAGTTAAGTAATGATGAGGCAAGATACTCTGCCATGAAACAAAAATGTCCTACTATTTACTGGGCACTAATGTCTTTAAAGTATTATTTATCAAGGTGTAGTTTCACTGGTAACTGGTCATGCACTTTTGCAGTTGCTGTAGAAGCAACAGGACATAAACACCAAATTGTGTAGGTGGGCTGTGTCACTACACTCTTTTAAACATTGTTGATATTAATAAGATTTACACTCTCTAACCTTCTTATCCCCCTGAAAAAATACCACTTGACATTAGCCTGATACCAGAACAAGATACAGCTGCTGTCATTCAGATGATTTCAGTTTAGTAGTCTTTATTTGTCATTTAGAAGTATATATTTTATTCACATTCTGCCATGAGTAAGTAATCTTACGTGTGTGACCAAGCTGACAGAGGAAATTATGTAAGTAAAGTTGGCTAGGTGGAGTACTCCAGAAAAAGATAAGGTGATTCCACCACTACAGAAACATCTGCTTCTCAGATGTACTTAATGCATTAATTTGAAGGCTGAGTTAAAGGCAGACGTTTTTAATTCAAAGAACAGTTTATTCCAGAATTTATCCAGATGAACATCATACAATGAGTTTTGAATTTTGCTGAAGATTTCCTGACATGCAGCATTGATCGATTAGAAGAATACAATAATCTGTTAGGTGAATATGACATAAGAATGTTAAATAAGGTGTGACACCTTTTGTCTTGAATAACTTGTGATAAATACCAGAATTTTAAATAACTGGGTATTTTGAGACTTTTATTTTGTTTTAGAGAAACAGAAATGTGATAACATGATGTCACTTTGGCAATAGACATGCAGGAGTTTATTACAGATAGATGAATTGATGTAAATCAAGATGCCACATATACAGGCTTGGCAAAAGAAATGCTCTAGCAGTAATATGCCATCTGTGAACTGTCATATAAATGGCAATGCTCAGATCTGCTCTGAGCTAAAACAGAATGGCATTAAATATACTGATCCCAAGGATATTGCCAATATTCTGGCAGATCAATTCAGTGCCAACTTCACCCCCCTCTCACCCCCTAAATGGCCCATCTCAATACCAGAAGATTGCCAAATTCTGGTAATAATGGCCACACAGGTAAAAACTCTCTCCAAAGCTAAGAATACAGCATCCATGGGACCAGATGACATCCCAGGCTGTGTACTACATGAACTACAATATGAACTGGCACCTCACCTAAGTGTCATGTTTAATTATAGCCTCACCTCAGGTTTCGTGCCCACTGAGTGGTGCAGAGCTACAGTTATCCCACTCCACAAGGGGGGGATCCACCTTGGATCCCGGAAACTACCGTCTCATCAGTCTGACGAGCCTTATCTGCAAGGCCATGGAGCGTATTATCATAGAACTTATAAGCAAAGACATTGGCAACCTTCAAACACTGGACCCCACCCAGTTTGGGTTCATGAAGGGCCAATCTTGTCTCCTGAATCTGACTGACTTCTTTGAATCAGTCTCCAGAGCCATGGACGAGGGTAAGGTGGTTCACACAGCCTATCTAGACCTTGCCAAGGCCTTTGACACCATCCCCCACTCTGGAATCATAGATAAACTTACTAAGCTGGGCATTAATCCCTACATCACCCAATGGGTTGCTAACTGGCTTACTGGTAGAACCCACACTGTAAAAATAGCCGACTCCAAATCCATCTCCAGACAAGTGACAAGTGGAGTACCTCAGGGTTCAGTCCTGGGACCGTTCTTGTTTGGCATCTACTTCTCTGAAGTACAGGCCAACACTAAGGGACTCTGGCTAACAAAGTTCGCAGATGACTGCAAACTGGGAGCCATTATTGAATCCCCAAATTATGTGGATACTCTACAAAAGGGCCTTACAGAAACAGATGCTTGGTGCCAGAGCGATGGGCTCAAGCTCAATGCCAAGAAATGTATAGTTATCCCCTTTGGGAAAAAAACATGTACCTGTGAATTACCATATAGGTGGCAGTACACTAAACACCAAAAGTGTGATAAGCGACTTAGGGACACAGGTGGACAGTGGTCTCACCTTCGATAACCACATCGCCACAACAGTCAGGAAATCCTTCTATGTGGCACACCTCATCACTAAGGGCTTTTCATACAGAAAAAAGGAGGTCATTGTCCCACTGTACTCATCCCTCATTAGACCCATTATAGAATACAACGCTCCATTTGGTATGTACCTCTGAAGACATCTGCAACAACTGGAAAGGCCACAGAAATACCTCACTAAAAGAATCACAGGCCTAAAGCAGATGCCCTACGCTGACAGCCTTAAAAACTCAGCTATACTCTCTGTATATATCTCGTCTCAGAGGCGATCTCTGCTTAACATGCAAGGCCATGTCAAACCCAGAGCTGTTGGACACGCTACACTTAAAGAAATCCCAATCTCTCAGAGCTACACGCTCCAGGGATCTAAACCTTGTCATCACAATAAACAAAACATGCTGGAGGGATAGGCTCCTGTCCCAGAGACTCCCCAGACTCTGGAATAGATTACCCATACATGTCAAGCAGAGTGCCTCTTTGGCCCTCTTCAAAAGTAACCTTGACGATTGGATGGGAGAAAGGAAATTCACCCCGGGGATCACGTCAGTTGCCCTGCTAGACAGGGGTCCAGGGAAGTAAATAGTGTGGGAAGAAATAGCCAGGGAATTGTTATGGCTAGGCTTGTATAAGCCCTAGGGCTGATAGTCTAGTACCAACCTATGAACCTATGTCATCATCAAGGACCTAATATGATAAAGTAAGTTTCCAATCAGTTTTGGATATAACAATTTGAATGTGAATGTCATACTTTGGCTCAACTTTAAGAATAAACGTCTGCGGCATCAGGCCTCACAACACCCCTGGGTGGGCATTAATTACACGTCAGGCATTATTGCTTGCTTAGATGGTGTTAAAACTGGATTGGAACAAAGATTGTATCGATGACTTACAGAGGATGACACAGTTCAAAACTTAGTTATCTGTATATTGAACCAAAGTGATGGGGCCACAAAGTTCCCAGATTTAATTTATTAAAGACAGAGGAAAACAGAAAGCCAAGTGCAGATTCCTAGGAATCTTCAAGAGGAGCTGGCTGATGGAGGGAAGATTTGATGATCCATTTGTACAGACTGAGTGCATCCTTCCAAGAAGTTACTGAACCAAAATATACATAAATAAATAAATAAATAAATAAATAAATAAACTAATACGCAGCTGCTAAGGGCAATCCTAAGTTTGATAGTCTATCCAAAGACAGATGATGGTTGTTAGAATCGATGAAATAGGCAGACCCAGGAGTAAAGTTCCAGAAAAATCACCTAGGCTGAGTTCAGCCTGAATAGATACAGTATTCAAGTAAAGAAGTGTCTGCCCCGTGTCCAGCCTGAAATCCATGCTGACAGTCAACAAGACATTTGTGAGAACCTTGGTACAATAGCTACAACTGTACACATATTCCAAGGATTTTGAAAATTGGATTAAGTGTAGTGAAGGGTCAAAAGCTGTTTATTTCATTATTTGAGCCTCCTTTATATGAGTTGTTAATATGGCTTCCATCCACAACTTCAAGTCATATTTAACATTTGTTTATGAGAAAAGTAATAGGTAGAGATACATAGCTGCATTCCTAAGGAAATGAGGAGGGGTAGATTCAACTACAAGGGGAACAAATTTAAGTTTTGACAATACTTTTCTTCCCACCTTAGAGTCAATAGGTCCAAAAGTTAAATGGGCAACTGAAAAGGGAAGGGAGCATTGATTTAAAAGTTGTCTTATTAAGTCTTGCATGATCAAATCTGGCACCTGACACTTTTGTATAATCCCTGTATTGTGTTCAGAGTTTTTATTATATTTCAAACACCATAGATCTGATATTGCTTAAAATCCAACTACTAGTCTGCAAAATTTTCTGTAATTACCATATTTCCTTATCTATCACAAAGGAAATAAAAAAAATAAATTAAACTCTATTTTTCACTTTATAAGCTAGAAATGATTTCCTAGATACTTTTTCACATTACTGAGTGTTTCACTGAAAGTTAATAATGGTCTAGTAATCCAAACTCAAGTACTTATTTACGATTTGCACACACTCGCTTGGACTATCCAAATGTGTATCACAATTGCCTGAGCATAACAGCTTGAGTCATCAGTTTCCCATGTTACTTTGGCTTCATTCACAAACATGTAAGATCATACTGTGCATTTGCTAGCGTTTATTGGGTGTTCTAACCTCTCAGCCTGTATGAGAAACAACAAGATGAGTTCTGCACTGCCAGCCATCGAAGAGAGTGAAACTAATAAAGTAAAGGGGTGGAGCAAAGACTGCCATGGGGTGGGGCTTGAACTCTTGCAATAAACACTTCTTTAGTGTGTTTTTATTGCTCTTACTATGACGATCTCAAGTAAATGTTTTACAAGTATGTATGCAATCAAACTTGCTGTATACAAATTTTATTCCATGCTGTTATGATGCAGGCTCTGCTGTGTAAAGGAGACGTGGTGAATCTTTTATACCAGTTACCATTTAACATTCGTATATAACTAATACATATTTTAGCCCCCCAATGGTAAATGTTGACTATCAAATTTCTTTGCTAAAATTTATTCCTTGCAATTGTGTTCCTTAAACTATTTTAATCATTAAAATGTATTTTTAAAATTTCTTGTTCACCCTGTCTTCCTTTTAAAATATTCTACTCACACTATTGAGTTTGGCAAAATAGCTAACTATCACTAATAACTGCTTTTTTCCCGATTGTTAATTTAGCAGATTAGATTGTATTTGTCAAACAGTTTACTATCAGTTATAATTATTTTTTGTCAGATTGTTAATGTTACATATCGGTAATTGCCTAATTACTTTATAATTGTTTAGACATATAATTACTCCTAATTAGTGCTTTCCCAATCAATGATTCATTAATGTCCTGCCTGCACATTATAATTAATGCTGGACATCAGGAGGCTTTCAAAATGACTTTGAATGTGGTGGGAATTTAATAATAATTTTTTAGTAACGCTAGCAAAAAAATTCAACAAAATAATGTTTGCGTGCACATTAATACTCCTTTATTGTAAACAGAATTTAAAAAAAATAAAACTTGTGTGTATGACCATGAACAGCCTTGAACACATTTCCTTATATGATATTGATCCTGTGAAGTATCCTATCATGGCCTATTCCCTACAGTTCTCTAGTATGTCTGCTGCCTGTGAGGACACTAAATTGCTCTGCAGCCTTTTCTCAGAATACAGGTCTGATTATGTGACTAAACAGATATTGGTCGTGTCATTTCACAGAATCTGTGATAGTTAATATTGCACTATGAGACTGTAAATATTTCTAAATATCTCAAACAGTGCACAGTATGATATGAAAATGTTGTGTGTCTTTTCTTCTAGGGATGCAAGACTGCTTAAGAGTTGCTATCTGATAAGAGAAGAAACAGTGAGCCTGAAATATTCACAGTAAAGCATGAAATAACAAGAAAAGGCAAAAAAATGTTTTCTGTACGGACCAAAGCCTTCCATTCTACCATATAGTGGACTGTGACCCTTTACCCCCAAAATTAGACACTACCAACTCCAAGGTCACCACTGTTTGGAGAATGTTACATTTATAACTTTAGAAATCTTGATAAAAAATACTGTTTCTAACATAAGAAACAGCATTTGTCAATGTTATGTGTTCATTAAAGCATGATTCAGTGAGCAACATTTTGATTAACAGTTTTACAGGTCATTGACATTTAACTTTCCAGAGTACCCTTACCATTTATGTTATGGACTCAAGAAAGCATGGTTTGATGAACTGGATTACTGGAAGGAGTTTTATGACCTAGACTTGTGCACTGTACATGTCTGCTGGAGCCTGTAAGTGACATTACCTGTATGACTGGCTTAGACAGTCAAGAGAAGAAGGTAAACACTTGCACCGCACCACACTCATCACATAGTCTCTCAAAACCTACACCACCAAAACACACACACAGAACCACAAAACACACACCTACATTCGCGGAGGCTCTCAGTACTAATCCGCCCAAACAACAGAGACCTCCAAAGCAGAAATGCAAGCAACCTCCACCCCCAACACAACCCAAATGACACATAGCCCACATACTCAGTGTGCCACTCAACTACAGCCCATAAGGCCTAACGTACCTAACACTCTAGTCATAGGTGACTCTATAGTCAGGCACACTGATGTTCTACTCACCAGGCAAAACAAGGAGAAAATTACTGTCAGCTGCCTGTCAGGTGCCAGGATCCGCCACTTAACGCACACACTCAGGTCACTCCACAACAAGTACAAATATGACTGACATTGTCCATGCTGGTGTGAATGACCTGAGACGTACCTCCCTGGACTACATGAAAATTGACATGGAGGCGCTCTCTAATCTTGTAGCCCAGGCCGGTATGACCCTAGCCCTGAGTAGCATCCTGCCATCACCCAGAATGACACCACAGTACAAGGACAAAATGATTGACTTTAACAATTGGCTAAGCTTCTGGTGTCATTCTAAGGGAATCCAGTATCTGTCTGCCTGGGATGACATGATCGACAGACCACGCTGCTTTGCCAGAGATGGCCTGCACCTGTCGCCCTTGGGATTCCGGATACTGGCAAAGGCTCTTGCCACTCCTATAGTGCCTTTTTTAGGCAAGGTTCAAATGACAAATTCACCACCGTAACAGGTACAAGCAAGCAAAATCTGAGGGTAATGCTACTCAATGCTAGAAGTCTAAACCTCAAAATGCACTCACTCGAGGCACTCCTTAAAATGGAGAACATTGACATCTGTGCAATGACAGAGACCTGGTTCAAAGCTCCAGAGAGCACCCCTGCATTATCAGGCTATAATTCATACCACACCTTTCGGCCACCAAACCCGGACCGAAACACTAAAGGTGGAGGCGTGTCCATATTCATTAAAGATATCCACACCTCCAAGCTAGTTGCTCAGCATAATGCATCCAAGATTAACCAAGTTCAACTAACTCTGGGCAAAACCACAATCCAGATTGTAGCTTGATACAGACCCCCCACCATGCCCCAGGATTCCCACTCCTCTTTTCTTGATACACTGGAAAATATTAAGGTACAACCCAACACTCTAATAATGGGTGATTTCAACTACCCTACCATTAACTGGGAAAACTACTCATGTGCCAACTCTTTTGCTCAACGTTTTCTGGAAATCATCAATTCCAATGCTTTGGATCAACTTACCCCCACCCCCACCAGAGGCAGCAATATCCTAGACCTGCTCATCATCAACATGGGTGACCGGTGTTCCACACCAGAGGTCAGCTCCTCGTTGGTCAGATCCGACCACAAGCTAATCACCCTAGACATCCACATCCCACTCCCACCCCCCATTAGAAAAACAACCGTAAAAACTTTCTCCAAAGCCAACTTCACGCTTCTTAAGACAGAAACTTCATGACACCCATGCAGATGTACAATAGAGGTACAACTGCTGAATCCTAAACAAATGCACTTTATAAGCACTTACACGAGTGCATGGATCGTGCTATCCCTAACAGAACCAAGATGCTATCCTCCAAAAAAAGGAAGCCAATCTGGTGGTCTTCTGCCATAAACAAACTCTACAACAGAAGAAAGAAACTGTTGCAAAAAAGAGTAAAATCCCATGATTGGAGGAACTCCCTGGTCAGCCTCAGTAAGAAGCTGAGATCCCTCATAAAATCCTCCAAAGCTAGTTATGAAAACAAAATTGCCACTGATTCTAAAGACAACCACAAAGCATTCTATAGCTATGTCAAAAATCTCAATGGCAACACTCAGATCTGCTCTGAGTTACAGCACAATGACACTAAATATACAGAACCAACTGATATTGCCAACATCCTGGCAGATAGGTTCAGTGCTAACTTTACCCCCCTCTCACCCCCTAAAGGGCCCATCTTTATACCGGAAGAATGCAAAGTTCCTGTAATCACGGCTGCACAGGTAAAAACTTCACTCTCCAAAGCCAAGAACACAACATCCATGGGACCTGACAACATCCCAGGCTGCCTTCTACATGAACTGCAGAATGAACTGGCACCCCACCTAAGTACCATGTTCAATCATAGCCTCACCTCAGGCTTTGTACCCATTGAGTGGCGCACCGTGACAGTTGTCCCACTCCACAAAGGGGGGGGGCACAAAAGACCCCGGGAACTACCACCCCATTACTCTGACGAGCCTCGTCTGGAAGGCCATGGAACGTATCATCATGGAACTCATAAACAAAGACATTGGAGATCTCCAAACCCTGGACCCCACACAGTTTGGATTTGTAAAAGGCAGATCATGTCTCCTAAACCTGATAGACTTCTTTGAAGTAGTCACCAAAGCCATAGATGAGGGTAAGGTGGTTCACACAGCCTACCTAGATCTCGTCAAGGCATTCAACACCATCCCCCACTCTGGAATTATAGATAAACTCACTAAACTAGGTATAAATCCCTATGTCACAAGATGGGTTGCCAACTGGCTTACTGAACGTACCCACACTGTGAAAGTAGCAGACTCCAAATCAGACTTCAGACCAGTGACAAGTGGAGTACCACAGGGTTCAGTCCTGGGTCCTCTCCTGTTTGGTATCTACTTCTCTGAAGTACAGGCTAACACAGAAGGTCTTTGGCTAACTAAATTTGCAGATGACTGCAAACTAGGAGCCATAATTGAAACTCCTAATGATGTGGACATCCTACAAAAGGGCCTCACTGAGACAGATGCCTGGTGTCAAAGACATGGTCTCAAGCTCAATGCCAAAAAGTGTATTGTCATCCCCTTTGGTAAAAATTCTGTACCCATGAACTACCACATAGGCGGTAGTCTACTTAACACCAAAAGTGTGATAAGAGACCTTGGGACACAGGTGGACAGTAGTCTCTCCTTTGATTATCACATCGCCAAAGTGGTCAGGAAATCCTTCTACGTGGCACACCTCATCACAAAAGGTTTCTCATCCAGAAAAAAAGATGTAATTGTTCCCCTCTACTCATCACTCATTGCACCCATTATAGAGTACAACGCCCCTTTTGGTATGTACCTCACAAGACATCTACAACAACTGGAAAGGCCGCAAAAATACCTCACAAAGATGATTACTGGCCTCAAACAGATGCCTTACGCAGACCATCTCAAAAAACTCCAGCTTTACTCCGTCGCATATCGCCTACTCAGAGGCGATCTCTGCCTAACACACAAAGCTATGTCAAACACAGAGCTGTTGGACATGCTCCACTTAAAGAAATCCCAATCCCTCTGAGCTACACGCTCTAGGGACCTAAACCTTGTCACCACAATAAGCAGAACATGCTGGAGGGATAGATTCCTGTCTCAGAGACTTCCCATACTCTGGAACAGACTACCTATCTATGTCAAACAGAGCTCCTCATTAGCACTCTTCAAGAAAAATCTTGATGATTGGATGGGTAATAGGAAATTCACCCCGGGGATCATTTTGTGGTTCTGCTTGACAGGGGCACAGGAAAATAATTTTCTTGGGTGGCGAAAGCCAGGGTACATTTTTGGCTAGGCTTGTATAGGCCCTAGGGCCAATAGCCTAGTACCTACCTATGAACCTATGAATCATTCTGAATCAATCAATGAGTAAGTAGTAAAATGATAATGTGCTTTACTATGTCGATAGAAAGTAATGTTTATGAGTTTCATTGTGAGCTCTGTAATATTAGATTAGCTTATAGAGAGTAATACCATTGCTGCAGTGATTGTAAATATTCATGTTATGATTGGTTCTTATTCGTATATCATTTTAGAGACCAGTTAGCACAATGGTTAAGGTATTTGCCTCCCATGAACAAGGTACAAGGTTCAATCCTGATCTCCAGTCAGTGCTTATTTGACTTTTGCATATTCTCCCTGCACTTCAGTGGGGATCTTCCCCAAAACCTGCTGAGTGTTTCCATTTCAAACTCACCCATGAATGGAAGACATTGAAATTGACTGGAGAGAAAGGACAAAACATTACTCAGGGCTCTAGTACCCCAAGACAAGAAGAGGAGGAAATAGGCCTAGTTGAAGAAGAATGGCCACACCTCAAAACAGCATGTGTGTGGACTGCAGAACATTTTTCTTTCTGTTTTGCTTTATTCCATTTCACCCTGCAGCAAGTACGAAACAAGGAACCTAAATGCTTCTTTCCAACATACAGACCTCTGTGGCTCTGTCTGTCCCCCACAATATGTTAGCTCTCATTCTTTGTTGGGCAAGTTCTCACTTGACTAGTTAAATAATTATAAGTGTAGCGTCATGCAGAAATGGAATAAGAACTTTCCTCACATTACCATTCACAACAAGCTAATATAGTGTAATATGCCTTTTTTGTCTGGAAGATTGATGCTCTTCCTAGAAATGTTTGACAGAAATGCAATTAATATGTTGTTGAACAAGGCAGTTTATGGGTTTAACATGTTTTGAATGAGGTTAATGACTACAGGATAAATCACATACATAAAGCAATTACTGAGGCATAAACTAGCAGGGGTCAGCTAAGTAATTAGGTTCAATGTTAATGATTTGCTAGCAAGAAAAAAGATGAAAAAAATGTCTTACTGGTTCCCTAGTTGCTTTATAAAAAGAAAAGCTTAGCTGTTGATTCACTTGTTAAAATAAATGGATTTCTGGCTGAAGTATCAGGCAATCAGATCAGTAAAGGTTCAATGAAATCCCATCTGTGTAGCTTCTTACAAAAATGCAGGTTCAGAAAAGTAATGAACGTGCATTGTGCATGCCACTTGAGTTCTTGCAGTACGTGCATTAAAGCTTTATACTACCTCATGAAATAGATCAGTAAAATGTATCTGTGTGGCATGGGAGGAGATCTCACACGCTATTAGTTAACATTTTTTTTTTGGTATGAAACACATTCAGCCCAGATATGAAAAACTCAGCCATCAGATTATATATTATAAATCAGGCTCCCTATTGAAATGTTGGCACGTAAAATGCCGAGTGCACAATGCTGAAAAAAAAGAACAAAAACCCAGAGAAGAGTGAATCTCAAAAATCTCTTCTCCTTAACTCCCCCAGTGCTTCCCTTGCATGCCATGTGTAGTGCAAGCCCCCCACACCACCAAATTTATATGTAAAGGGCTATGTAAGGATAAGAATGTTCCATGTATTCATTCAGCTTAAACAAATATGGCTGACACTGGTCCACAGACAGCACTGGAGTAACAGGTAAGGGCATGCACATGGACAACTCAGGGGCAGATATACCATATAACAACCAGTATATGTCATCATTTGTATTCTGTGTGTATAAAAGTCATGATACAGTACTCATCTTCTCATAAAATTATGATGCGTGCATAATGCTG